>NW_006204024.1:600399-642565 GCF_000334495.1 Tupaia belangeri chinensis | reverse complement strand
GTCTCTCTCTGATCAAACTGGAAAATAATAATGATAATAATAATAAATAAAGTTAAATAAAATAATTCTAAAAAAATTTTTTTGAAGAATTATTTAGTTAATTTTATTTATTAGTAGTATTATTTTTATTTTGCTATAGGGCATGCATGTTAACCAGAGAGAGATGGCAGGGGAGTTAGAAAGTCGCCAAGTTCGGGACTCGAACCACAGTCGACATGTACGAGTCCAGAGCCTCAACCCCCAAGTCATCTGCTGGTCCCACTTCTCAAACTTTTAACACAGATTTAAATTAATTTAATTTTACTTTTTTCTCATTATACATATTTGGGTATTTCTGTTTTAAGAAAATACTCAAATGTGTACAGATTTTTTGACCTAAAAATATCAAGCCTTGTAGGGATGAAAAAGAAAGTGTTGACCCACAGAAAAGAATGGATAAAATGTGAAAGACAGGCTTAGAAGGTTCATGTCAAGGAGCACAGGTGCCTTACGCTTTGACAATACTGGCAGGTGAAGGTTCTATAAGTCACATTTTCATCTGCTGTTTCTGAACTTGCTGTGTGAATCAGGGTGGCACGCTCCTTGGGTTGAAAATGTCTGAGTATTACTGACAAAAGAGGGGCTCTGGGGACTAGCAAATGGCATAATGGTTATGTCGCTGGACTCCCACATGGCCGACTGCGGTTCAGTCCATGATCTGGAGGTTTGAAACTCATACTGGGCACATGTGTGTGCGTGCCCAAGATCCTGAGAGGAGAATGGAGGAGAAGGGATTGCAGCATGGCCACCTCCATGGGGGTGATTTCTCATTTTTTCTCTCTCTATCTCTGTCTCTCTCTCTAGGAAGCCCCCATGCTTTGTAGCAAAGTAAATAAATGACTAAATAAATAACTGAGTAGAAAAGATCCTACTGACTTCAGTATATCTTTATTTACTTCTTTACTTTGGGTAAGTGTGCACATGCTCCCAGTGTGATTTGCAAGCCGCAGAGTCCGGGACTTGAACCACAGTCAACCATGTGGGAGCCCAGCGCCTTAACTACCATGGCACCTGCTGGTCCTAAATGCTGGCTTATTTCTAAACTACATAAATATTTCCGGTGTGGATAGTGAGGGGGAAGTAAGGCAAAATTTTACAAAAATTTTACAAAGATTTTACAAAAATATCATAGAAAAAAAAGTTAAGATCCTAGCACCTGAAACCTGGTTGATGCCAATGAAAAAAAATTTCTACCAAAATGCTTAACAATTAATTGTCAGAAGGCATACACACTTGTCAGAGGGAGAAGGCACCCAATGGGGTGTGCTCACACCACAGTCTTTCCTCCTCCATTTCTCCATCCTATCAGGATGTGGGGCATATATGCCACAGCACATTCTTGGTATGGCTTTCAAGGCTCCAGGGCCAGGATTCAAACCAGTCAGCCATGCAGCATCGCGCCCACCTTAACCACTAGGTCCCATTTCTAGTTCTAAGCGAAGTCTAAGCAAATACACAGGTGCCATCCCTCTCTGAGAGAAGGGATCTGAATGGTCAAGTACCTGAGCCACAGACACACAGGGCTGGCCAGACCAACAGGACACTTGGGAGAGGGGGAGGAGCTAAGAGGCAAAAACAAGCAAAATTCACGAGTGGCCCTTTCTCCTTGTGCAGGCCAAATTGTGGGAACCACCAGTGCGCAGAGAGAAGGGGCAGAGAAGACGCATTCAGAACAGATGCACCTGTGTGCTTTCCACTGGCTGATTCCAGTCCTTTGTCAGACTGGCCTGTCCACGGCCCTCGGTCTGTAAGATGGCCCTCGGGACAGATGCAGCGGCCAGCCTCCACCCACACCCGTTGTCCCCCTGGCCGAGTTCCTGACTCACGCGGTCACTTCCCAGCTCCCTTGCAGCTGAGCATGGACATGTGACATCGCCCTGGCCAACCAGAGATAGGCCGTGTCCACCAGGTGGGGGGTTATCTACTACGGTACACAGGAACTGAATAAGGCTCTCCTCAGTCAGCCAGTGGCGTGCTGGGTAAGATGGCTGGATGCCACACGGCCAACTGCGTGGTTCAAGTCCCCAAACCAGCGGCTTGAAAAACATATGGGATGGGACCAGCAGTTAGTGTAACGGCTATGTTGCTGAACTCCCATGTAGTCAATCACAGTTCGAGTCCCGGACCTGGTGGCTTAAACTCACACCGGGTGCATGTGTGTGTGTGCCCAAGATCCCATGAGGAGAATGGAGGAGAAGGGATTGCGGCATGGCCATACTCCTGGGGGTGATTTCTTGCTTTCTGTCTCTGTCTCTCCCTGTCTTTCTGGCGAGCGCACGTGCCCTATAACAAAAACGTACCCTCTTAAAAAACAAACAAACAAAAAACAACAACAACAAAAAAAAACACATGGGGTGCTTATGCACGTGTGCCGCAAATCCCGAGGGGAATGGGGACTGTGGTGTGGCCATCCTCCCAGGGGTGATGTCTTACCACTCCTCTGAATACATGTGCCCTGTTGAAAAAAAAAAGAAAAGGAAGGAAGGAGGGAGGGAAGGAAGGAAGGAGGGGCTTTCCTCCCTCAAAAGCCCCTTCTCTTCTTCACCTAACATGCTCAAAGTGGCCTGTGATGTCTGGAACCGCTGCAACCATCCTGCCGTCACGAGGCAGATGCATCACTGCCATGCTGGGGATGTCAGAGCCAGCAGACGGAAAGTACCTGGCTTTTTGATGATGCTATTCCTGGACTGCGACACCACCCCGGAACCTCCCTGCCTTTGGACTGTCACGTGAGGTCTGCCATGTGTCCTCATCTACGTGGGTTTTCTGAGGTTCTTTTGTTCCTTTCGGTCTAACCCATTTACCTCTCCCTCCTCACAATACGGGCAGTAACTCAGCCGTTCTTGCTGGGAGTGACCCCACACCGAGCTGTGTGAGGCGCTGGAACGATACTGGAGAATGGGAGTGTTAACGGGGTGAACTGCAGTTTGGATGTCCCGAAATTCACGTGCTGGACCTGGTCATACTGTAAAGGTGAAGTGAAAGCGTAACCCCTTTGTGGTGTCCCAGGGTGCGGCCTTGAGTCTGGTACGGCTGTTAGACCTGAACACTGTGATTGAGTTCTGGTGCGTTTGAGAGAGCGAGACCAGGAGAAGGTACGGACAGTCGCTCCGTCCAGAACCCTGTCGCCAGCATGCTGTGGCCTCACCAGAAGTGAGTCTTGGACCGTGGACCCCCAAACCATGCCGAACAAACCTCTACTTCTTTCTACACCACCCGGCCTCCAGCATTCGGTTAGCAGTGCAATGACAGACTGATACAATATGGGACTAGGGAAACCTTCCAGAGGCCGCAATTTCTAAGCTGAGAAAGTAAGTAAAAGTCAGGTACACAGGGCCAGCAGGTGGTGTGGTGGTTAAGGTGCTGGGCTCCCACATGGCCGACTACAGTTCAAGTCCTGGACCTGGTGCTTGCTTTCTCACTCTCTCTTGTGAACACACATATCCTGTAGCAAACAAGAAGGAAGAGAAAGAAGAAAGGAGGAGGAGGAGGAGGAGAAATAATCATTAATAATAACAAAAAGTCAGACACGTAGAGCAGGGAGAAAGGAAAACAGGAGGTAGGAAAGGCAGGAAAGGAGGTGACATTCCAGGCAGGGAGATGGGAATGTGGGAATCGAGGAAGGAAAAAACATGGGGAGCTGAAGGACATGGAAGATGGCCAACGTACCCCAAGATAATGTGTGATGGGGAGAGAGCAGGGCCAGACCAGGCAGGGCCTTGGGGACCAGAGCCACGACTTCACAGCACTGGTAGAGTGCTCGCCAGCTAATAGAAAACACTCCTTTTTCTCTCTCTGACTTTTTTGCAATTTATAATCTGGGTTTTAAAATTATTTATTGAGGTTTAGGGAAATTATTATTATTATTATTATTATTATTATTGAGAGATTTTTGCTGTAGGGCACTGTGCTCACTGGAGAGAGAGAGAGACGGAAAGCGAGAAATCACCCCAGGGGAGATGGCCACACCATAATCCGTTCTCCTCCATTGTCTTTTTGGGATTTCGGGCACACACGCACATGCGCCAGGTGTGAGTTTTAAGCCGGGACTCAAACTGCGACTGACCACATGGGAGTCCAGCAACTAACCATTATGCCATCTGCTGGTCCCTATTTATTATTATTATTTTTACTTGTATAAAGTCCACTACCTCATTAAAGATGAGAAATTTAATTTTTGAGAAAAATAAAAAGTGACTATTATCTTTTTCTAGGTAGGCCATTGATGCAGATGTTAACTTCCATGGCAGAAATATTATTGTTCTGTAATATATGGTCATTATTGTAGCTCCTTTTTAAATTTTAAATATTGGAACTCCAGAACACATTTGGCCCCACAAGGCTTTGGATGATGGATCTAATTTGGGAAAATTAATTGCTCAGTAAAACAAGATAGGAAAGATAAAAGGTATAAGAATTGGATAGGAAGAAATAACTTGGTCATTTTCACAGATGCTGTGATGGACTATGTAGCATAATAAAAACCCCACTGGTAAATTATTAAAATTAAGATGTTAAAAAAGAGTTGTTGGGTATAAAACCAACACAGAGAATGCAGCTGGCTTGGTGTACACCAGCAACAAGTAGAAGATGGAATATTAGGAACAATAAACTCACCACAGCATGGCAAATGACTAGTTCACAAAAACTTAACAAAAGATGTACAAGAACATCTTGAAGAAAATTATGAAAAGGTATTTGCTGTGGCTTGAATGCGTTTGTCCCTCCAAAGTCCCACGAGAATTTAAGCTCTAAGGCAACAGTAAGAGGTGAGACCTTTGGGAGATGATTAGGGACAGAAACGTAGGCAACTACAGAGAACCGGAAGGGCAAGAACAGGTTCGTGCGATGAGAAAAGACAGAAGGAAAGGTAAAAAGACTCTTGATACAGGAGAGAGATAGCCATGTAGAAAAGACACTGAGGTGGGACCAGCAGTTGGCGTAATGGCTATGTCGCTGAACTCCCATGGAGTCAACTGCAGTTCGAGTCCTGGATCCGGTGCCTTAAACTCACGCCAGGTGCATGTGCGTACCCAAGATCCCGAGAGGAGAATGGATTGCGATGTGGCCATCCCCTCAGGGGTTGATTTCTCCCTTTCTGTCTCTCTGTTTCTGTCTGTCTTTCTGGTGAGCGCATGCACCCTATAGCAAAAGCCCCTCCAAAAAAATTTTAAAAATATATAATAACAATAAAATTTTTTTAAAAAAGAAAAGATACAGAGGTGACTGGCTAAGGACCTGGGCTCTGGTGCTCTTAATAGAATGAATTAGTCGGAATTCTCACTTTTGACACACCAGTTATGTCACGTGGAGCAAATCAATCTCGGTTTCTTACCAGATACAAAACCCGACTGCACCGACTAAGGACCTGGATAAAAGGCAGCCCTTCATAGCTTTCAGAAGACAACACGGAACTGTCTTTCGATCTTGGGGTAGGGAATGATTTCTAAACAAAACACCGAGAAGTTTACATCTTAAAGGAAAACACGGATAAGCCTGAGTATAAAAACAATAATCAGGCCGGCCAGGTGGCGTGGTGCTTAAGGCAGCTGGATCCCACGTGGCCAACTGCATGGTTAGAGTCCCGGACTGGCAGCCTACCTTTCCTGGGTGCGGGCATGCCCAAAATCCTGGGAGGAGAATGGAGAAGAAGGGATTACAGGTGGCCTCCCCCCCACCCCCCGGGGTATGCTTTCTCACTTTCCATCTCTTTCTGTCTCTCTCCAGTAAGCGCATACACTCTATAGCAAGTCTAAACAAACAAACAAACAAATTCATGAAAAGATGCCGCAAGAAAGTGAAAAGACGAAGTCCAGATGTGAGAAGCAATTGTAACACCGAGGACCAACAGAAGATTGCTATCTATTGTGCAATATAGAAAGAACTCTGACAGGGGGCCGGCAGGTGGGGTGGTGTTTAGGGTGCTGGATTCCCACGTGGTTAACTGCGGTTCAAGTCCCAGACCTGGTGGCTTGCTTTCTCACTCCTCCACCCCCCACTATGTCTCTCTCTGGTCAAATTAAAATAAATAAATAAAGGGACCAGCAGTTAGCGTAATGGCTATGTCGCTGGACTCCCACGTAATCGACCGCAGTTCGCATCCTGGACCCAGTGGCTTAAAACTCATGCCGGGTGCTTGTGCGTGCGTGCCCAAGAGCCCAAGAGGAGAATGGAGGAGAAGGGATTGCGGCGTGGCCACCCCCTGGGGGGTGATTTCTCACTTTCTGTCTCTCTGTGTCTCTGTCTCTCTCTGTCTGTCTGGCGAGTGCACGCGCCCTATAGCTAAAAAACAAAACTCTCTAAAAAAGAATAAATAAATAAATAAATGAGGTTAAATTTAAAAATTATCTAAAAGAAAAAAGAATGATATCAAATCAATTGTTTTACAAACTGTCAAGTAACCCAGCAGGAAAAGGGGTGGAAAATAATGACTAAGAGGCTTTTGTTTGTTTATATTTGTTTTTTGTTTTGTTTTGTTTTGTTTTCTACAAGGCATGTGCACCCACTGGAGAGAGAGAAAGAGAGAGAGTGAAGGAAAAGTGAGAAATCACTCCCCCACCACCAGAGGGGATGGCCACACCATAATCCCTTCTCCTCCTCTAGGATCTTAGGCATGCACACACATGCACTGGCATGGTTTTTCAAGCCCCAGGGTCCAGGACTCACACCACAGTTGGCCATGTGGGAGTTCAGCACCTTAAGCACCATGCCACCTGCTGGCCTATAAGAAATGATATTTAGTTTCATTGTAACCAGTATAACATGTATTAAAACACAAGGAAAACCCATTTCACATCTACCAGTTTGTCAAAAATTTAGTCAGAGGGGCCAGCAGGTGGTGTGGTGGTTGAAGCACTTGACTCACTTGGCCAACCAGGGTCTGAGTCCCGAACCTGGCAGCTTGCTTTCTCGCTCTCGCTCTCTCTCTGTCTGGTCAAATTAAAATAAATAAAATTGTTAATTTAATTAAATAAAAATAATTCCTTAAAACGAAAGTCATCAGAAGCCACCAAGTGTTGCCAAGGAGGTGAAGTGGGATCACTTGTACAGCTGGGGCTTAGGGTAGCACACGGAGCTCACCTACTGTCCAGGAGCCTGTGCACCTGGGATCCAGCAGCTTCTCTGCTAGGTACTAAGCCTACAGGTTTCCCTCCTGCTGTGGGCATCAGGAGACACGACATGGGTGTTTACAGCAACCTGATTCATAGAAACAGAACACGGGAAACAACGACCCGTCTGAGTCCATTAATATAAAGTCCAAAACCAGGCAAAACTAAACAAAAAATTACTGTCAGAAGGTGCATGTGCTCTCCAGACGGACAGTAAAAGTACCCCCAAGACCATACTTTCAGGAGTCATTTCTGTGTTCTATTACTACAGCCATTTCTCTGCACCTGCCGGAGGAGGAAAACAGCGCTCTCAGCGTGAAGTCTGTGCTTGGTGCTGCTTCTCTAACTGCCTCTGCCATGGATAATCATTCTTCTCTCTCTTTGAGAGAGTTGGAGGAAAATAGCACAGAGTGGTTTTGAGGCAAAAAAAAAAGCACCTCCCCCATGGGATGTGGTCACACTGCAACCCCTTCCTTCCTCTCCCCCATCCTGTCAGGATTTAGGGCTTCATGCACACACACCCAGCATGTTTTTCAAGCCAAGGAAGGGACTGAATCGCAGCTGGCTAGAGGGGATCTGGCTCCCTTAACCCCTGTGCTATACAGGACTGCCCAGCAGCGTCCTTTGTGCTGACATTCACAAGTAATGGAAAACTATAAAGGAAGTTGGGTTTTCTTAGTGAGAGAGGGAGAGAAACAGAGACATGCGACCCCAAAAGGGTCTCAACACATGATCTGCCCCCTGCCTCAGCCAGTCCGATCCTGGACACACGTGTGCTCGGCATACTCAGCGAGGTGTCTTTTTCCCACGTGGGCAGCCTCGCAGAGGGTCATGTTTTACTGCTGCACCACCACCTGACCCCAAGACTATTTTCCCCCCAAGAATATTTTTAATACAAAATTCTGGGTACTTAATTGGGGGAGCCCGAGAAGTGGGATGTGATGGGGGAGCAAGGGGGAGTCTGGGGTAGAGTAGGGTTCTGTTTTCTTGCCTGGATGGCATCTGCGTGGGTGTTCGTTTTCCTGCTATTTTTGTGCATACCATTCTACACATTTTTCACACATTCTTTTGTAACATGCCCTAATGATTAAATTGTTAACTGACCACGGGCTGACGGGCAAATCTTCAAGACAGGAGAAACGTAGGGTCCCTGGAGCCTCTACCAAGTGGGGAGCAGCATGGCTGGAAAGCACTCGCGAAAGAAAAGCCGACGTCAGTGGGAAAGCCTTTCCTCCATCGACGGACTTCCTGCTTTGTTCCCGTGTAAAACAGAAAACGTTCTTAACAAAACGGGCATCATTGACTACCCAAGTATGGATCGATTATTGATTGTGAAAAACAAAAAGACTTCACACTAGGGGAAATAGTCCAGGACTATTTTTGTCTCAAAGCCAAAACTATTTTTTTACATACCACCACAGAAATAAAACAAATAATCTCCCTTTTAATGAAAATATAATAAGCAATATTCTGTCTCTACTCTCTGTCTAAAACACAGTCATCCATCCATTCGTGCAACTGCTCTTCCACGTCAGGCAGGCCAGCCAGTGGTGTGGTAGTTAAGGAAGCTGGACCCCACACGGTTGACTGAGTAGTTTGAGTCCTGGGCTGGGTGACTCCAGGAAAAAAAAACACATCAGGTGCATATGTGTGCATGCCCAAACTCTGGAGAGGATGGGGGGAGAAGAGCCTGTGGTGTGGCCATTCCTCCCAGGGAGAAATGATTTCTCTCTCTCTCTTTCTCCAGCCAGCAAGTGCATGTACACTATAGCAAGCTAAACAACAGGCGAGCAGCCAGAACCATGAGGGCCCCCACAGCCCATTCTACGCTTCTCTGTGTGCTCAAAACTTTCTCCAATGAACGTTTGCCAGTCAGCTGTATTCACTTCTGTTTATTACCCTGAGCGTCAGCGTGACGTTCGCCAGCCTGGTACTTGGGGTGCGAGTACGGCCAGCAGAATTCCCTGCCCTCCTGGAGCGAGTAAGCATGACATTTACACAGAACATGCAATAACATGAAATCTCACATATGTAGGATGAGAACCTTGTTTAGTTTCGATTTTGCTTTACTTTGTTGTTGACGTTGTTTTAACTTTAGTCATACCATTAGGAACTTTCCAGGTCTCTACGATCGAGTGCAAGAAGCTAAAAAAAAAAAAAAAAAACACCCAAAAAACAAAAACCAAACTTCAGTGCATGGCTGCCTTCCCTACTGCCAAAAACTGCGAGCTATTTAAGTGTTTATATACCTACAACCTAACACAAGTGTTTTCTTTTCTACTAATTATAACATGGGGAGTCAGTTCTGCTTAATAACTGGAAGCTATTCAGGTTTTAAAAATAAACATTAGCAGATATTTCAAAGACATCCCACCATGTTTGGGTCTATTTTCGAGCAACTGTAAATTATTTCTAGCTTCATTTTATTTTAATGTTTTGAGCTCCTAATCTTGGGTTACAAATTTCTTTTGGGAAAATGCTAATAGAACCAGCACGGCATTTTCCACAAATCAAAATGAGTAAAACGAAAACTTACCGCACTGCTACTCAAACTAACCCTTCCGTGGCAGGGTAGGGAGGGGGCTGTAGGTTCGGCAGCTCAAAGCTCTGAAGCCTAACTGCATGACCTGGTCTGAGAGCTCCCACCTGCCCAGCAGTGTGGACTTGCTTCACGTCTGGGCTACAGTCCTCATCCAGAAGTGAGGGTGAAAAAGCTGCTGTACCCTATGCTGCTGAACTGTGCACCCGAAGATGGTTAAAGTGTAACTCATGCAGGCCCCGGAGGAGGCAGAGGAAGCGATGCTGGTGGAGACTTGCGGCCAACTGTGATCACTATTTACAAAATGGTCAAAACGGCCACTTTTCTGTTCTGTGTATTTTACCACAATTTCAACACAAGGGAGAGCCTTAAGGGTCAGAAAGACCATATTAGACTAGACAGCACAGGCCTCCACTGGCCACTGAGAGCAGCTGGAGAGAGCTGGAGACCACGGCTCCCGGAGGGCACTGACATTCTGCCGACCTTGTTTGTTATCTTGGTATCCGGTCTCGTCCCTTCTAAGTTTCCACCTTATTGTGACGGCAGAAAGATCAAAAACTACAGTCCCCAGACTTTTATTTGGGAACCTGGGTACAAGGTGCACAAGCAAGATAAACTCTCACGAGATCTGGAAAGCAAAAACTGAGGCGGAGGGACAGAAACGGCACTGACCGGTGGAGCGCGGGGACACCCGACGGCTTAGTACACGTGACCTGCTTTTGTTTTTCCCTTTAAAGTTTTTGTCACGGGCATGTGTGCTCACCAGAAAGAGATGTACACTGGTACCATGTACATAGCTGCTCCTATTACTGGTGAATTGATTGTCAGCATTATCATGACACTGGACCAAACACATAAAACCACCCTTTGGAGATGCCGCTGTTTCTATCAGTGAGTCATGGCATCAGCCCGTAGAGAAGCCCATACTGCTGGTGACGATGGTGGACATAGCTCTGAATCTAAGAACAGAATTCCCCATGGTTCAGAGAGTTCTGATGCTATCACTGGAAATCCCTAGCTGAGAAGGAAGTGCCCATATTTAAAGCATTATGCAAATGCAAGGCAGCAGGTGGCATGGTGGTGAGAAATCACCCCCCAGGGGGCATGGCCACACCACAATCCCTTCTCCTCCATTCTCCTCTCGAGATCTTGAGCACGCATGCACATGCACCCAGCATGAGCTTATGCCACCGGGTCTGGGAACCAAGCTGTGGTCGACTACATGGGAGTCCAGCGACATAGCCATTACGCCAACTGCTCGTCTCATTAATAGTTAACTTCAACATGTATTATTTTGTTATCAACATAAATTTGGCTGGTCATTTGCCTTTCTTTGCAAACACAGAGAAAGATTTGGTGAGATGATTTGAAACAGACATCAACCATCCTGGACTCTCAGTCTCTTGACAGCGGATTATTGAAATAATGAACAACAGTAATAATGGCTCCCACTCCCAGTGGCCTTACTACGTGCCAGACTCTACTCCAAGGAATGCACGTGTTTTTATTTAATCCTGACAGCCACCCTATGAGGTAGACACTGTTAGTATCCCCTTCATTGAGATGGAAACGGTTAAAGGACTTGATCAAGTCTCACAGCTATTGACATTAATTGGATGAGAAGATTTGAACTCGGAACTTCAGAGTCTGTGTGCTTAACTGGTAGTCTACACTGTTCACTTAAAATTATCCTTACTCTCAGTTTCTTCTACTATCGGCTGCCCATATTGTGCTAGGTTCTTTACAAACCTTACATCTTTTTGTCCCTACAAACATCCAATGGCCGAGAGTCAGGACTAGGTCCATGTTTAAAAAAATCTTTATTTGGGGCCAGCAGGTGGTGTGGTGGTTGAAAGTGCTGGACTCCCACATGGCCAACTGTAGTTCGAGTCCTGGACACCTGGTGGCTTGCTTTCTCACCTTTTTCTCTCTCTCTGTCCATCTCTGGTCAAATTAAAATAAATAAGTAAAGTTAAATTTATATATATATATATATATGTATGTATATAATTTAATTTAATCTATTCATTCATTTATTTAAATTTGACCAGAGAGAGACGCAGTGTTGGAAAACACTGTCAGAGGAGTAGTGAAAGACTCATCTGCTTTGTAAGAGGTTGGGAGGGTATTCTGTGGGGCTCACTGGAGTCAAAACATCTACTATCTTAGAATGTGTGTGTCCTTGAAAGTTTTAAGTGGGGAGGAGAGGACACAATATTAAGGATAGTAGTAATATTTCCAAATAGTCAACCGTAAAGTTTAATGCAAATACTAAAATGTAAAATGTTAAATGTCATACAAAATATTAAAATCATTACATGTTTCCATGTCATTAAGGTAGTGCAGGACAATTTCCCCATTGTCTTTTTTTTTTTTTTTTTTTGAGAGGTTTTTGCTATAGAGCATGTGCTCTTGCCAGAGAGACAGAGAGACAGACAGAAAGCGAGAAATCATCCCCCAGGGAGGATGGCCACACCGCAATCCCTTCTCCTCCCTTGTCCTCTTGGGATCTTGGGCACACATGCACACATGCCTGGTGTGAGTTTAAGCCACTGAGTCCGGGACTTGAACCGCAGTTGACTACATGAGAGTCCGGCAACATAGTCATTACGCCAACTGCTGGTCCCACCCTGTCATCTTAAATGTACACTTATTCCACATAGTGGAAATAAACTCCAAGTACACAAGAGATTATCTTATAATCATCATAATAAATGATACTATAAACACCAATTAAAACAGCAGCCAAGTTCATTTTATTTCAAGAAAGATTTAAAGCACATAGTTATTAACCTTATTGTTCTTATCTCAGCGACCTAAAGCATCTCCGACAGAGCATCCTGCTTGCAAACCTAGTCGTTTACTTAGTATTAAAACTAAATGTGGGGCTGGCTGTAAGTGCGGTGGGTAAGCCCTATGCATCACAAACTGGATCCCTTACGGCCGGCTGACTGTGGTTCAAATCCTGTCCCTGGTAGCTTGAAAGAAGAACACTAGACATATGCGCATGCATGCCTCAAATCCAGACAGGATGAGGAGACAGGGACGAGGCAGTGGCATGAGCAACTCCACTGAGGGAAGGCTGCCTTTTCTACCCCCATCCATCCTGTGAGCACTACCAATACAAATAAATAAATATGAATAGAAGTAAAGTCCAAGCCAATGAGTAGACCACTGCCTCACTAATAACACTACTGTGAATTTAAATTTAACATTCTGAAAGCACAATCGCACTTTCTTTTATAAAAAGAGAAAATATTTAACTCTGAAATCATGTATCAAAAAAACATCATCCTGTAAGGGGGAAATGACATTTTAAAACGCAGATTTTACAAAACATAAAATAAAGACCTAGAGACAATTTTTTTTCTTTTGCAATAGCTAATTGACCCAACAACATAGCCAAAGAAATCCAAGATTTCTATGCTCAAAGATCTAAGTTTATCATTAAAAAGAAATTTTTTTGTGGGGGAGAGGTTTTTGCTATAGGGTGTGTGTGCTCGCCAGAGAGACAGAGAGAGACAGGAAGCGAGAAATCACCCCCCAGGGGGGATGACCACGCTGCAATCCCTTCTCCATTCTCCTCTTGGGATCTTGGGCATGCACGCATATGCGCCCGGCGTGAGTTTTAAGCCACCGGGTCCGAGACTTGAACTGTGGTCAACTACATGGGAGTCCAGCAACATAGCCATTACGCCAACTGCTGGTCCCATTTTTAAAAAATTTTTAATTAATAGGCCTGATTTCTTTTAGAGCAGCTTCAGGTTTATAGAAAAATTGAGCAGGAAGTACAATTCCCGTCTACTCCCCCTGTTCTAAATCCTGCCATAGTTAACATCTTGCTTTGGTGTGTTGGTACTGATAACCCAGTACCAACACATGGCCAAGGTTCACGTCAGGCTTCCCTTGTGCTGTCTGCTGGTTGTACAGCTCTATCAGTTTGGTCACGTGCACAATTTCACGTACCCACCAGTACAGTGCCATACAGAATGTCATTGCCCGAAAAGCCCCGTGTGCCACCTCTTCATCCTTCTGCCCTCCCTTTCCACCCCACGCAGCTCCGATCTTTCCACTGTGTCTACTGTCGCCTCCTTTCTAGAATAGCTCATAGTGGGATCCCCTCGCAAGAGCCTTCTCAGACGGCCTCTCTCACTCAGCAGTATGTATTAAAGGGTCCCTCATGTCTTTTTTATTGCTGAATAATACCCCACCGTCTGGACGTACCACTGCTTTATCTGTTCCACTGCTGAAGGACATCTTGGTTTCTTCCAAGTTTTGGCAGTTAGGAAGTAATGTGGGTATAAATGTCCGTATGCAGGTACACACCGATACTTTACCTTCAAAAAATAAATTCTAGGGACCAGCAGATGGCTTAATGACTATGTCACTGGATTCCCATGTAGTCGAACCTGGTTCGAATCCCGGACCTGGTGGCTTAAACTCACGCCAGGTGCGTGTGCATGCATGCCCAAGATCCCGAGAGAAGGGATTACAGTGTGGCCATTCCCCTAGGGGATGATTTCCTGCTTTCTGTCTCTCTGTCTTTCTGGCGAGTGCACACATCCTATAGCAAAAATCTCTCCAGAAAAAAAATAAATAAATAAAATTCTGGGTTGGTTTCATGGTCTGGTGCTTAAGGTGGCTGGATCCTATATGGCTGACGACATGGCTCGAGTCTTAGACTCAGCAGCTTGAGAAGTATGCCCAGGCACGTGTGCTTGCATGCCCCAAATCCAGAGAGGAGTGTAAAGGAGAAGGGATGATGGAGTGGCCACCTTCTGAGGGGGTTGCTTTCTCACCCTTCCCTCTCTCTGGCGAGCACACACACCACAGCAAAACTCGAAAAAACAAATTGGAATAACTATTTTTGTAATTTGCTCTGGTGTTTATAAAAATCAATGAGTAAAGCTCTAAAACAGATCATAACTCTTCCATCTGGAACCAAAATCTGCTACATAAATTCAAATTTGGCAACAGTACACTGAAAAGAAAAAAAAAAAAATCAACCATGCCCCCCACCCCACGCTTGTTTATTTTTGTTTTGGTCTGTGGACTGATGGAAAGCCAGAAAGAAAGCTCGAGTTTTTTAAGCGATCAAATGCACAATGAGGATTTTCTCTTTTTGCTAGGCAAACACTGGACTATTTTCACAGGACCTCACTAGATTAAAAAACGAAACAAAACAAACGGCCACAACTTGAGCGTAACCACTGCAGTCGCCTTTAAAGCTGTTGGGTGATTTGCTTCTTAGGCGAGTGAGAGATGTTTTCATCACAGTTCTCAATGGGGATACTGAGGGCAATTCCTGTTGGCTCTCCCAACTCTACTGAGGTAGAGACAGCAGCAGTAGCAGTAACTCCACCTGGGACCCAAGGAACTGCGTTCACTTCCAATCGACACTACACACAAACGTGAACCTTCTTGTCCAGTGGGGGTACTCTAGATGTGAAGTTTTCGTAGGGTAGGCATTTTATGTTTTCCTTTCGCTTTACTGAGTGTTGCCTGGCTGTAACTCCTGTTTCTGAAGCATTTAAACTACCTCACATCAACACAAAGCCAAGAGGTTCTAAGGATTTGGTAACAACACCAACAGTTACCAATAGAAGTAGAGCATTAATATGCCACACCAACTCGGCAAAGATACAGTCCAATTCAAATCCTACGTTTCTGGTACCCCACTGTGAATGCCTGAACAGATTCGGGGGGCTAACACTTGAGAACTTGGAAAAGCTGCCATTTTTTCCAAGTGGCAGGCAGCTTTCAACCATCATTCCCACGGCAGGAATAACAGAGAACCTGAAACGAGACAGGCTCCTCCCGGTCGTGGCCATCACCATCTCGCCAGATTCAGTGCTGACACCCTCTGCTACGGGAAGGTATTAAAATCACTTTCAAACAGATACACACGGATTCACATCCCTGTTTAAAACAAGACACTTCCCCAAACAATGTCAAATTGCGGGTTATTTTTTCAAAGTACTTTTGATACACGATAAAACATAAAACCAGTCATTCAGAACAGATGGGTTCTACGTCACAACAAATTATGATAGCAATTTCTGGAAATCTCACCCCATTAAACTTAACGATGGCTGTCAAGCTGTTTCATATCTGTTCCCCATGGCGCCCAGTGCAGTGCCTGGCACAATACATGTTTATAGAAGTGAATTATGACACAGGTGAACTGAATGATGTTTGTAGTCATCTAACTACAGTGGTTTCAAAAAAAGAAGCAAATAGTTACTTCTAGCCACACATTGTAATTACAGTAAGGTATAAAAATGCAACCCTAAACACTCACCATGAATACCATTCTCTGCTACTTCAACTCACCTCTCCCACACACTAGGAGACTACCATTAGCCAACTTGACTAAAAGCCACTAAACACTGGCTTTAGTAGATAGCTTAACCGACTTGGTGGAAATTAATTTGCAAGGAGAACAATTCCCAAGTAATTCTTTGAGTTAGGTTTAATATTGTGGGTGTACTTTAAAACAGCACCTAAAAGACCCTTAAACTTGTTTTGCAACAAGAGTACTTAGATAACCAGCAGGAGACTTCAAGCGCAACACAGCGATTCTCAGGAACATAGCAATTTCTCAGGAGAAAATTTATAGAAACCTTATGCACAATTAAAGATCAATTGTTGTTTTGTTTTGTTTTAGATTTTGCTATAAGGCATGTATGATTGCCGGAGAAACAGAGAAAGACAGAGAGACAGAAAGCAAGAAATCATCCCCCAAGATCAATTGTTTTCTACAACATTTACATTGTTGTTTTTTTTTTTTTTTAATTGTCAAAGAGTATGTGCACTTTCATTAGAAAGAGACACAAAGTGAGGGAGAGGAGAAAGCACCCGCATGGGCATATCACATCACAACTCCTCCTCCATTCCTCCATCCTATTAGGTTTTGGCACACACGTACATGTGCTGGTTCACCTGGGATTCAAACAGTCGGTCATGTGGGACCCAGCTCTCTTCCCCACAAGGCTACAGGCTAGCCCACATTAGCTTTCAGACATCCAAATAAAAAGGAGCTTCCTAAATGATCTCCTTGTCATCTTGGCGATGACCAAGACGTCCGATACAAATTTGTTTTCTTTTCCACCTTTTTTTAGTTGAAGTGAAATTCACGTAACATCTAAGTAAGTGTTTTGGCTCAGTGTCATATGGACCTGCTGTGCTGGCAGCCACATGGCTGACTGACCTGAAAACACAGTGGCTGCATGACAAGCTGGAGAGTTAGGGGAAGGGGACTGTGGAGTAACAAGACTCTGTTGGGCATCTCTCTCAAATAAAATGAATTGAAATATTTAAAAAATTAACTATTTTAGAGGACCAGCAGATAGCATAGTGGTTATGTTGCTGGACTCCCACATGGCCTATCCATGGTTCAAGTCATGGATCCAGTGACTTCAAACTCATGCCGGGCATGTGTGCATCATAAGTGCCCAAAATGCCAGGAAGAGAATGGAGGAGAAGGGATTATAGCACGGCCATCCCCCCGGGGGATGATTTCTCACTTTCCATCTCACCGTCTCTGTCTTTCTCTTTCCAGCGAGTGCACGTACCCTAAAGCAAAAATCTCTTTAAAATTAAAAAATTGGGACCAGCAGTTAACTTAATGGCTACATCACTGGACTCCCATGCAGTTAACCACGGTTCCAATCCCAGACCTGGTGGCTTAAACTCATGCCGGGAGCATGTGAGCGCATGCTCAAGATCCTGAGAGGAGAATGGAGGAGAAGGGATTGAGACATGGCCATCCCCCTGGAGGGTGATTCCTCACTTTCTGTCTCTCTCTCTGTCTCTCTCTGTCTTTCTGGCAAGCGCATGTGCCCTATAGCAAAATACTCTTCAAAAATATAAATAAATTTAAAAAATAAAAATAAAAAAATTTAAAAATTAACTATTTAGGGCCAGCAGATGACATAGCGGTTATGTCGCTGGACTCCCACATGACTGCAGTTCAAGTCCTAGACCCAGTGGCTTGAAAATCATGGTGGGTGCATATGCGCATGCCCAAGATTCCTGGGAGAATGGAGAACACATTGCAATGTGGTCATTCCCCCTTGGGGGTGATTTCTCACTTTCCCTCTCACTATCTCTGTCTCTCTGTCTCTCTTGTGAGTGCACATGCCCTAAGGCAAAAACTCTAAAAATTTAAAAAATAGACTATTTCCAAGCCACTTTTTGCCATTTAGTATAATTGCAGTGTTGTCCAAGCACAGCTTCTATCCAGTTCCCAAACATCCCCACTGCCCTAAAGCAAAGTGCCCTTAAGCAGTCAGTCCCTTTCTCCTTCCCGGAGCCCTCGGCAAGCACTCATCTGTTTTCTGTCCCCGTGGACTTACCTATCCTGAGTATTTCCTCTAATGGAACCGGACAGTGTGTGACCTTTTGCGTCTGGCTTCTTTCACTTAGGGTAGTGTTTTTGAGGTTTAGCAACGTCGTAGCATGGATCGGTATGCCATTTCTTTTTAAGGCTGAATAATACCCCGTTGTACGGATATGCCACATTTTTATTTTCCCTAGATGCACATTTGGGCTGTCCCACCTTTTGGCTGTTGTGACAATGCTGGTATGACTCAAACTGCAGTTGACTATATGGACGTCCAGCCACCTAACCATGACACCATGTGCTGGTCCCTACTACCAGCTTTTAAAAGCCAATCCTCAAAAATGTACTTTCAAAACCTGTGTGTTGAATTCATGTGATTTTCATAAGAACCCGAACTGGAGTGGCGAACATCTAAGACAGTTCTGAGCTTGTCAACCTAATTCGTAGAGCACCTACCATGCGCAAGGTCCCATTCTATGTGCTGGCGACCCCACCTTGAACAAGACAAATAAAAATGGTGCCCTCATGGGGCTTACCTACCAAAGAAAGCTGACAAACACTAAATCGGTTAGCCTGGAAGAGGGGCAGAGTCAAAATGGCTAATTGGAAGTTTTCACAAAAATATTTAAAAATACACAGCCCATAAACTGGCCACAGAAGGCATCTGCGCTCAGATGGTAAACAATACGGAAAGAATAGCTTACTTTTACTGTAAAAGTACGGCTTGGGGCCCTCGGTGGCATGGTGGCTAAGGCAGCTGGATCCCACATGGCCAACTGTGTACTTCAAGTCCTGGATGCTGTGGCTGGGTGCTTGTGCGTGCATGCCCCAAACCGGAGAGGAGGATGGAAGGGAAGGGACCGTGGTGTCACAGAACCCCTCTCTGGCAAGCATGAATGCCCTATATCAAATATAATTCGTAAATAAATAAGGAAAGAGTACTTTCTGGTGTACTAATCAGCATATTTCCCATAACTATAAGCAGGAAGTGCACAAATTTACCGAGTTTACAAAACTTCGGGTTTAAAAGCACAGAACTACAAAACTTTGTCTTAATATCTTCAGGAATATGGGGCCAGCAGAGGGGCATAGTGGTCATGTCCCTGGACTCCCACATGGCTGACTACAGTTCGAGTCCCAGACCCAGTGCCTTGACACTCACGCTGAGTACATGTGCGTGCGTGCCCAAGATCACAGGAAGAGAATGGAGGAGAAAGGATTGTGGCCTGGCCATTCCCCTGGTGGATGATTTCTCACTTTCCCTCTCACTGTCTCTGTCTCTCTCTTTCTCTCTCTCTGGTCAGTTCACACGCACTAAGGCAAAAATCTATGAAAAAAAATTCAAGAATAAAAATGTCGAATAGCAGCAATGTCCCTTACATGTACCAAGAATAAACTCAGCTTTTAGGAATATAACTACTACTTGATACTGAGTTATGTGGTTATAAACTATTGCTTTAAAAAGTACTCTTGGTTGGGCCTGACAGGTGGTGTGGTGGTTAAGGCACTGGACTCCCACATGGCCGACCAAGGTTTGAATCCTGGACCTGGTGGCTTGCTTTTTCACTTTGTCTCTTGCTTCTTCTCTCTCTCTGGTATGTGTGCATACCCTGTAGCAAATTGGAAAATAATGATAAATAAAATAAAATAAATAATTATTAAAGAAAAAAAAAAAAAAAGCTCTTGGCCTAGCCAGAGTGTTGCCGTGGGAGGATGGGCTGGTAACTATGCGGCCATGTGTAGCTCAGGCTGGGTCCAGGGAAGGATCGTGGTGTGAAGAGAGCCCGTGGAGGGCACCTGTCTCTCTTTTGCTCTCATGAAATAAATTTTTTAAAAACAAAAAAAAATAAAAAGGTACTGCTTAGTTAGGGTATGACAAGAGGACACATGCAGGAGGGGGTCTCCATTTGGAGCAGGGGACTGGACAGCACAGTAGTCAAACACAGCAGCTCTGCAAGGCTGACCCTCAAGGCACAGTCCTGCTCGCATCCCAGTGTGTGCCCGTGACCCAAGGAGGCCAAGCGGGGGCAGTTCGCCTTGTCCAGACCTGTGGGGGGCACTATGTGTCTCTGTGTCTTGCAAATGCACCCTCTACCATTAAAAAATAATAATAAGGTAGCTGGCACCAGCAAATGGCATAATGGCTACATCACTGGACATCCACGTAGTTGACCACAGCTCGAGGCCTGGACCCGGTGGCTTAAAACTCACATGGTATGCATGCATGTGTGCGTGGCCAAAATCCCAAGAGGAGAATGGAAGAGAAGGGAGCGTGGCATGGCCATCCCCCTGGGGCATCATTTCTTGCTTTCAGTCTCTCTGTCTTTCTGGCAAGTACATGTGCCCGGTAGCAAAAACTCCCTATAAATAATAATAATAATAATAATAATAAGGTAACAAAAGGTGTGAACGGTGTGCTAATATTTGTAAGGGGGACATGTGTATAAATGACAGCTCTGTGATGGAATTCACAGGAAACCGGTTAACAGTGGTGGCCTCCCAGGAGGGAGCGGAGGTGACCGGGAATTCCGGAGCACACGCAGGTGTTACCTTTTGAAAAATGCACGAACTGATACAAAATAGGCCGTGCCTTTAAAATCGTGGCTTTTCTCCAGTTTTGCTTCTTGAGCAGTCATCTTCTGTCACGGCTGACCTGCCAGTTTGCTGACGTGTGGAATTGCAGTGCAGGGCTACTAAGAGGATGACACCACCCACAACAGGGTTATCTGAGGGACCAGAAGCCACCTGGGGCAGGTGCGTTCTTGGCAGAGGGCAGAGCACAGACATGGAGGTCAAAGCCTTGAGGTGGAAGCAGGCTGGTGTGTAAAGAACGAGAAGCCAGACCAGCCACCTCATGGCCACGCTGAGGCCCTGCAGGAAGCCCGGGGTTCGTGTCCTGAGTGAGCACACGCCCATGATCCTGGCTGAGGTGGGGGTGTGTCATGGCTGAGGGCCCTGCCTAGTGCCCACCTTTCTCTCTCTCTCTCTGTCTCACTCTTTGCCGTCTCCTTCCCTCATGGAAGAAATAAACAAATCAAATGGAAAGAAAAATGACAAGGCATATGTAGTGGGAAGAGAGTTAAGTTGGGGGTTGGGAGCCCAGCAAGAAAGGAGTTAAGTTCAGTTTTTACTCTGAGGTCGGAGGTCCTTGCTGAGCCCCCCACTCCCTTTTAGTGATCTAGGGTCCGATACCCTCCCTGCGCTACCCTCTTGGTGCTGCCTATAGGACCCCAACATTTTCCTTCCCTTTAGCCTGCTACTCGGTTTCCCTGCACTCACCCTTCTAAACCCGTCAGCAGAACTTCTGGTCCTTTTTTCCCCCTCCCCTTTGCTAAAGGGCACAACAGCTCACCAGAGACCGCGAGAGAGGGAGCACACACTCCTTGGGACGTGAGCACACTGCAATCTCTTCATTTCTCCATTCTGTCGGGATTTGGAGCGTGCACGGGCATGCACCTGGTGTGTTTCTTAAGATGCCAGGTCTGGGATCTGAACCATATAGTCAGCCATGTGGGATCCAGCTGCTTAACCACCAGGCAACTGAGCCAGAGATAAACACAGTAAGAGGGAAAGTGAGAAATCACCCCTCCCCGGGTGAGGGGGATGGCCATGCAGCGATCCCTTCTCCTTCATTCTCCTCTTGGGGTCTTGGGCAGCATGCACATGCACCCAGAGTAAGTTCCAAGCCATAGGGTCCGGGACTAAGTGTTCAGCCATGTGGGAGTCCAGCGATGTAACCACTAAACCACCTGCTTTGCTTTCTTTTCTTCTGCCCCATGTGATTCCCTCTCTCCAGCGCTGGCCCACAATGTAAAGACCCCCAAGTGCATAGTGTACGAAACAGTATCCTTTACTCTCTCTTCCGGCTCCCTGATCTCTGCCACACTGCTGAAAATCGAGACCCATTCAGTCACGCAGCAGCCAGACCCTTTGTTCCAAGCATGTGAGCCAGGTGGGGTCCAGAGCAAATACTGCTTATTTTATTTTATTTATTTATTTAGGCGCATATGATCACCAGAGAGACAGAGACAGAGAGACAGTAAGAAATCACCCCCTGGGGGACTGGCCATGCCTCAATCCCTTCTCCTCCATTCTCCCCTCTTGGGATCTTGGACGCATATGCACACGCCCCCAGCTTGAATTTTAAGCTGCTGGATCCCAGACTCGAACCGTGGTCGACTACGTGGGAGTTCAGTGACGTAACCATTACGCCATCTGCTGGTTCCAATACTGTTTATTTCAAACAAACAGACCAAAAAAAAAGGACCTTCCCATGGATTATCACATACTGGTGAAGTGTAACTGAACACTGCTAATGGAGCCTACCCAATGTCCATTTGTGCAGTTAACTTTTGATGTTTTCAGTCTGTTTCAAAATCACATGACAATTTAGAAATCCGCTTTGAAGTTAGAAGAAACAGTCTACACTCCCAACTTCTCTCTAGGGTTTTCCTCTTCATCTAATTGGCTGTTCATTCCGCTCCTCCACACCACTACTGGCATTTCATAATCTGAAGAAAGAAGCCACCATCTAACTTTTTCTTCTTTAAAAATTATTTTTTTTAATTTTATTTATTTGTTTTAATTTGACCAGAGAGGGACAGATCAAGAGAGAAAGAGAGGGAAAGTGAGAAAGCAAGCTGCCAGGTCTGGGACTTGAACCATAGTTGGCCATGTCGGAGTCCAGAGCCCTCGACCACACCACTTGCCGACCCCACCATCCAGCTTTTCATCTGCATCAGGTGGTTAAATACTTTTATGAGCTCAGCCAGGTGGTGTGGTGGTTAAGGCGGCTGGCTCCCACATGACTGACAGCACAGTTCAAGCCCCAGACCCAGTGGCTTAAAAATATGCCAGGCAGGTATGCGTGGGTGTCCAAGGAACTGGAGAAGAGACTGCAGAGTGACCGTCCCCTATAGGGTGAGAGGACATGCTTTTTTACTTTCCCTGTCTCTCTGTCTCTCTCATGTGCCCGCCAGCAAATTAAAATGGATCAATTATTAATTACTCGTTAAAAAGACTACTTTCATTAAATGAAGCACTGACTGCCCCGTGTTTTTCTAGAATTTTATTATTTCCCTACCTTTTTAACCAGCTGATCTACAGAAGTGACTGAAAAAAACAACAAGCCTTTCAGATCTCTCAGCCAAAAAGTATTTGTTCAGCAAAACAATCCCTGATATTTTGGCCTACGGAGTCACACCCAAGACATCCAATCTATGTACACAGTGCCTGGCGACAGGGAATGTGCCTGAGGGGTCTATTTATGTATCACTTTGGAACTGTTTAGCCCTTTGCAAACCTATTAACCTATCAGCATTTCTTGGAGCTACAGCGTGCGAACCATTCACAAAATTTCCAAATAGAGTTCCTCGCCTCCGAAGGACTTAGTCACTCCTTACAACAGACCTGAAGCGTTCTCCCTTCGCTATGAATCAGTTACTCCCAGGACAGCTGTAGGACCAGTGTCAGCTGATCCTAGGACCCAGACTGCCTTGAAACACTTTTGTTGAAGGGACCTGAGGTCATGCAGTCTGGTTGGCACTCAGTTCACTCACTGATCACTTCTACAGTACCCCCAACAAGGAAGGGCTCATTCAGGTTTTTCTTGATGCAGAATTCAAGATAGAGCGAAATATCACAACCAGCACCTTGTTGAGGAGAGTAATGACAGCCAGCGCTCACACAGCCTGTGCCTGACCCCTGCTCCTCTAAGTGGCAATGTTTATAAACTCACTTATTTGTAATCATCCTAAAAGGTAGACACTATTAGGTCCGGGACTAAGTGTTCAGCCATGTGGGAGTCCAGCGATGTAACCACTAAACCACCTGCTTTGCTTTCTTTTCTTCTGCCCCATGTGATTCCCTCTCTCCAGCGCTGGCCCACAATGTAAAGACCCCCAAGTGCATAGTGTACGAAACAGTATCCTTTACTCTCTCTTCCGGCTCCCTGATCTCTGCCACACTGCTGAAAATCGAGACCCATTCAGTCACGCAGCAGCCAGACCCTTTGTTCCAAGCATGTGAGCCAGGTGGGGTCCAGAGCAAATACTGCTTATTTTATTTTATTTATTTATTTAGGCGCATATGATCACCAGAGAGACAGAGACAGAGAGACAGTAAGAAATCACCCCCTGGGGGACTGGCCATGCCTCAATCCCTTCTCCTCCATTCTCCCCTCTTGGGATCTTGGACGCATATGCACACGCCCCCAGCTTGAATTTTAAGCTGCTGGATCCCAGACTCGAACCGTGGTCGACTACGTGGGAGTTCAGTGACGTAACCATTACGCCATCTGCTGGTTCCAATACTGTTTATTTCAAACAAACAGACCAAAAAAAAAGGACCTTCCCATGGATTATCACATACTGGTGAAGTGTAACTGAACACTGCTAATGGAGCCTACCCAATGTCCATTTGTGCAGTTAACTTTTGATGTTTTCAGTCTGTTTCAAAATCACATGACAATTTAGAAATCCGCTTTGAAGTTAGAAGAAACAGTCTACACTCCCAACTTCTCTCTAGGGTTTTCCTCTTCATCTAATTGGCTGTTCATTCCGCTCCTCCACACCACTACTGGCATTTCATAATCTGAAGAAAGAAGCCACCATCTAACTTTTTCTTCTTTAAAAATTATTTTTTTTAATTTTATTTATTTGTTTTAATTTGACCAGAGAGGGACAGATCAAGAGAGAAAGAGAGGGAAAGTGAGAAAGCAAGCTGCCAGGTCTGGGACTTGAACCATAGTTGGCCATGTCGGAGTCCAGAGCCCTCGACCACACCACTTGCCGACCCCACCATCCAGCTTTTCATCTGCATCAGGTGGTTAAATACTTTTATGAGCTCAGCCAGGTGGTGTGGTGGTTAAGGCGGCTGGCTCCCACATGACTGACAGCACAGTTCAAGCCCCAGACCCAGTGGCTTAAAAATATGCCAGGCAGGTATGCGTGGGTGTCCAAGGAACTGGAGAAGAGACTGCAGAGTGACCGTCCCCTATAGGGTGAGAGGACATGCTTTTTTACTTTCCCTGTCTCTCTGTCTCTCTCATGTGCCCGCCAGCAAATTAAAATGGATCAATTATTAATTACTCGTTAAAAAGACTACTTTCATTAAATGAAGCACTGACTGCCCCGTGTTTTTCTAGAATTTTATTATTTCCCTACCTTTTTAACCAGCTGATCTACAGAAGTGACTGAAAAAAACAACAAGCCTTTCAGATCTCTCAGCCAAAAAGTATTTGTTCAGCAAAACAATCCCTGATATTTTGGCCTACGGAGTCACACCCAAGACATCCAATCTATGTACACAGTGCCTGGCGACAGGGAATGTGCCTGAGGGGTCTATTTATGTATCACTTTGGAACTGTTTAGCCCTTTGCAAACCTATTAACCTATCAGCATTTCTTGGAGCTACAGCGTGCGAGCCATTCACAAAATTTCCAAATAGAGTTCCTCGCCTCCGAAGGACTTAGTCACTCCTTACAACAGACCTGAAGCGTTCTCCCTTCGCTATGAATCAGTTACTCCCAGGACAGCTGTAGGACCAGTGTCAGCTGATCCTAGGACCCAGACTGCCTTGAAACACTTTTGTTGAAGGGACCTGAGGTCATGCAGTCTGGTTGGCACTCAGTTCACTCACTGATCACTTCTACAGTACCCCCAACAAGGAAGGGCTCATTCCGTTTTTTCTTGATGCAGAATTCAAGATAGAGCGAAATATCACAACCAGCACCTTGTTGAGGAGAGTAATGACAGCCAGCGCTCACACAGCCTGTGCCTGACCCCTGCTCCTCTAAGTGGCAATGTTTATAAACTCACTTATTTGTAATCATCCTAAAAGGTAGACACTATTACAATTTTTAAAAAATTTGCCAGAGGGCATGTGTACTTGCCAAAGAGAGACAGAGAGACAGAGACAGAGAGCATCCCCTCCATGGAGGATGGTCCCACTGTAACTCCTCCATTTCTTCTTCCTTTCAGGACTTTGGGCTCACATGCACAAGGGTCTGCTGTGTTTTTCAAGCTGCCACATCCAAGACTCGATCCATGCAGTCAGCCATATGAGATCCAGCCGCCTTAATTGCCAGGCCACCGGTTGGCCCAGGTAGGCACTATTATCACCCCCATTTTACAGATGAAGTAACAGAGGCTAAATGCCTTGTCCCAAAGTACAGCCAGTACCAGCGCACGGACCAAGCAGCCTGGTTTCTGACTCACACTCTTGAATTGCATGGCGCTCTGACTAACCCGTGGGAACCTCGTAAGAACAGAAGGGTTTTTACATCAACAGTCTCTGGGGACTACGACGGCCGAGCTTTCACTCAGGAAGGCACAGTGAGCGGGCAGCAGAGAATCGAGATCCGCAACCTGAGGCTAGTGCAGTGCCTCCACCACGGTGACTCCATTTTACAGCTAAAGCTATGGAAAGTTTTGCATTTCACTCACTATTCCTCCAGACGATGCTTCTGAATTAGATTAGCATGGCTTGTATTTCAAAAAAGAGGAAATGAAATCTAGAGGGGCAAATGGCAAAATCATTTCTTACGAAAGGAAATGGCAATGAAATGTCTTCTGTGACGCGCTGGCATAGCGGACTGTAAAACCCTGATTACAAAGAACACAGGCGCCGTGTGCAAAGTGTACCTCTTGTGACAAGAACCTTGGAGAAAACTTACTTTAAGCTGTTTTCCATAAGTCTGAATGCATTCATATCAGAGCTTCTTAGTTGCCCTTTCTATCATCTCCAGAGAAAAGCAGTACAAAAACATCTTGGGGCCAGCAGGTGACGTGGTGGTTAAGGTTGCAGGATTCCCAGTACGGTTTGAGTCCCAGACCTGGCAGCTTGTTTTCTCACTTTCTCTCTCTTCCTCTCTCTCTCTCTCTCTCTCCCCCTCGCCCTTTTTGGGCAAAAAAAAAAAAAAAAAAAAAAAAAAAAAATAAATAAATAAAGTTAAGTAATTCTAAAAAAAAAAAATAGAAAACTTCTTGAATGGTCCTCCTCAACTTTTCAATGTCATATTCTAAGGAATCCTTCAAAGAGAAAATGATCTTATTTTATCTTTAAACTAGAATAAAAGAACATACAGTAGCCCTGTCTTTCTTTTTTAAAAATAATTATTTATTTAATGTTATTTACTCATTTATTTATTTTAATTTGACCAGAGATAGATACTGATTATGACTGGGCTGAGATGTCAGCTGTGCTGCCCACAGGAAGCTCTCCCATCGGTCTTTCCCTGTGGTCGCCAGGTGTGGTGTGGGGGCTTCCTGACAACATGGCGGCTGAGGCCTAAGAGCAAGATGAAAATGCACAGCACGTATGATCTGACCTCAGAAGTCCCACGGCATCATGCACACCTTTTGTCTATTGCTCAATGCAGTCACAGAAACTGCCTAGGTCCAAGGGGAAGGGACATATGTCCCCTCCCACCACCCAGTGGGAGGAGTCTCCAGGTCACATTATAAGATGAGCACATAGGAGACATTGTTGTGGATACCTTTTTAAACATTTATTTATTTAATTTTTATTTATTATTATTTTTTAAATTTTGCTATAGGCCACATGCACGTACCAGAGATACACACACACACACACACACACACACACACACACACACAGAGAGAGAGAGAGAGAGAGAGCAAGCTGCCAGGTCTGGGACTTGAACCATGGTCAGCCATGTGGGAGTTCAGCACCCTAACCACTATACGACCTGCTGGCCCCACGTTGTGGATATCTTTGCAAAATAGAAACTGTCAGAAGTATAGTTCGCCCCAAGTCGGATTTTTTTTTTTTTTTGGAGAGGTTTTCGCTATAGGGCATGTGTGCTCGCCAGACAGACAGAGAGAGACATAGAGACAGAAAGCGAGAAATCACCCCCCAGGGGGGATGGTCACGCCACGCCGCAATCCCTTCTCCTTCAAGCGACATAGCCATTATGCTAACTGCTGGTTCCCCCAAGTCAGATTTATTGAGTGATCTAGTATTACTGATTTTAAACTATTTCTGAGAAATATAAAAAGGACAATTAAATAATATTAGGCACAACAGAAAGCCCAGATGACAGGGTGTAGAATAAGCACACAGGAAGCTTTTAAAGCACTAGCGTCTACTAATCGATGGTCTGCCAACACATATTAAAATGATGCATGCGTGACATTAACTTCTGAGTGTCACCAAAAGTGGGATGTTCACCATGCCCATTAGTTCTTATTTTCTCATTTATGACTTGGTACATTAGTTTTACTTCTAAACATATAAAGTTCCTGCTCTACTTATTATGCTCTTATAATTTACAAAATCAGTTGTCTTTTTAAAAATATATTTCTTCCGGGAACCCAGCAGTTAGCATAATGGCTATGTTGCTGGACTCCCACGTAGTCGACCGAAGTTCACGTCCCGGACCCGGTGGCTTAAAACTCACGCCGGGCGCGTGTGCATGCGTGCCCAAGATCCCGAGAGGAGAATGGAGGAGAAGGAATTGCGGCGTGACCATCCCCCCTGGGGGGTGATTTCTTGCTTTCTGTCTCTCTGTCTCTCTCTGTCTGTCTGGCGAGCGCATGCACCCTATAGCAAAAACCTCTCAAAAAAATTTTTTTTCTTCCAAGAGACAGAAAGAGAGAAACCATAACAGGGTCTTCATGATGCCACGATCCACCCCAGCCTTTGCTGGCTTGGGTTATGGGTGTGTACCTGGGTCCAGCCTCACAGAGAGTTGGGTTACTACTGCACCATCAGCTGGCCCCCTAAACCAACAAACCCTTGATAGTATGCACCCCTACCAATGCATACAAGTTTCATATAATTATTCTTAGTAAACACTTCAGCAAATAGCGAGCACAGCCATTGTCCAAAAGGGTTATGTATGATGACCGTTGTACTAATCAGAGTTCTAAAGTTCAGTAACCATGCTCAGAGAAATACAACTGCGCTGAGAACTTCGAATCTTACCATCTCAATTCTAGCTTTTCTGATAGCCAAGTTGATGTGCCCAGCACAGACCTCTTCCCTAAACTCGAGATGCATACACTGAACTATCTACTTGGTATCAGACACTTAGTTAGCTAACAGGAATCTTGTGAAACAATGGCCCCAAACTTCTGTCCTTCTCATTAACTCCAATCTTTCAGTTCTCAGTTTCTTGCTCCCCTATTTTTGACCATAGAATTTATCATGATCTGATATGCTATAACTAGAAATAATACATAAGTGCAGAATATTTTACTGTCTGGTTCACTGCTTTCCCTTTGCCTCGAACAATGCCTGGCACACAGCAGGTGCTCAATAATATTTTCTGAATTAATTAATTAATGACTACTTATGTGGGTACCTGAGTAAATCATGACTAAAAAACTCTAAGGAAAAAAGAATACCTTAAAATGAACTTACTGTTTGTGATTAACTACTAGGTCCGAAATATTACTAGATTTTAAGTTTAAAACCAAATAGGGAACCAGCAGGTGTTGTGATAGTTTAAGGCACTGGACTCCACATGAGACTGCAGCTTGAATCCTGGACAGTGTGTGTGCCCACAATCCTGAGGGGAGAGTGGAGAAGGGATTGAGGCATGGCCATCCCCCCATGGGGGGGATTTCTCACTTTCTTTCTCTCTCTCTCTATCTCTCTCTCTCGTCTCCTTCCAGTGAGCACACATACCTTATGGAAAAAGAAAAGACAAAGTTATACTCTCAAGAGTAAATAAATAAATAATATATAGATTCTTAGACTTGCCAGTTTGGGCAAGTCATGAGATGATAAATTAATATCCAATCTAGGTGTCTGGGTATAATCTCAGAGATGCAAGATTAAATAAGAGATCAGAATTTAAGAGATCTAAGCAAGACTAATTATGCCATAGTCTACATAAAGAAACATGGATTAACAAATCATTGTCATAGTATCTGTAGAATAGACTCTATTCTACCTTTTACAAAAGAATTACTTATTTCTTTATCATTATTACTATTATTATTATTATTATTATTACTATTACTATTATTCAATTTGACCAGAGAGAGAGTGAGCAATCAAGTCACCGGGCCCAGGACTCACACTTTGGTCAGTCATGTGGGAGTCCAGCACCTTCACCACCACGCCACTTGCCAGCGTCGCACTCTTTCTGTTTTTAATTTCCAGAGGGCACATGTACTTACCAGATGAAAACAGGCAGAGAGAGGGGGAAGGAGAAAGCACCAGCCCCTCCTCGAAGTGGGGCATTTCTCCATCCTGTCAGGCGTTTAGGCATCCACACACGTGAGCCCAGTGTGTTTTTAAACTGCCAGGGCCAGGATTCGAATGGAGGTCGGCCGTGTGGGGTCTGGCTCCCTTAACCACTAGGCATCAGGGCCAGCCCACTATCTTTTTTTTTGTGCACATGTGCCCGATAAAAGTCTATTTAACTTTTATTACTTAGAAAGGTTTTTATTCACATATAATAATTGGACATATTTCTGGAGGTTTCTCAGCACGTGAGTACAATGTGGAATGACTCGATCAGAGTGACCAGCATGCCCATCACCCCGACCACCGGTTACTGTGTGTGGGAAACATCCAAAACCCTCGTTCCAGGTACTCTACACACAGCCCATCTCTGGAGGCTACATTCACCTCGCCGTATTTGGGAACGCTAGACACTGCCGCTCTTACCCATCTAACCATGTTCCCATGGCCAACGTGCCTGTGTCCCCATCACCAAACCCGTCCCAGCTGCTAGCAGTCATCCTTCACCTCTCTGCTCCTGTGAGGTCACCCCCATGTCCACAGACGAAGAGCACGTGTGCTATCCACACTTCTCTTTCTGGGCTCTATTCGATTCTGACCGTGGACCTGTCCCTCTAGAGATGCCTTAGGCTCCCATACCTTGGTGTCACCAGCAAACTCATCCAATTCAATTTTGCTTGTATGCTCTCTAAGAAACTTTATATATATAGAACTTAGCTTTCTACACGGATTAACCACAGGGAGAGAATATACAGATCAGCAAGTATGAATATCCAGTCTCCTTAGGCACTCACGCTCTGGTTTATTCATCGGTCTTGGCATTTGGTCAGGGTGAGTCACCTCATGCATGGTGAAAATACCAAATCTATGAGCTTAAAGAGCTGAGGAGCACACCCTGATGGCCTACCCAGATCATGCCAGCTGAGCAGAAAGAGATGACAAGAAAGGTAGGTTGGGTTTTGGGCCGACCTGGCAAAAATAAACAAACAGAAAAACCCACCCTTTAATCCTGTAACTAAAGCACTGAGCCTGCCTCATCTTCCCCGCCCGCTGGCTCACCTCTCCAGATGCTCACTGCAGCCCTCCCTAGGCCTCCCAGGCTTTTCAGCAGTTGGCCTGAACCAATTCACCTGAACCAATTCACCTGATATAAATACCCTGGGGTCCAATACACACTGCTGTGGGGACCAAGCAGATGGCGTAATGGCTACATCGCTGGACTCCCGTGTAGTCAACCATGGTTCGAGTCCCAGACCCAGTGGCTTAAACTCACGCCGGGCGCATGTGCATGCGTGCCCAAGATCCCGAGAGGAGAATGGAGGAGAAGGGATTGCAGTGTGGCCATCCGCCACCCCCTGGAGGGGTATTTCTCTCTTTCTGTCTCTCTGTATCTCTTTGCCTTTCTGGCGAGTGCACATGCCTTACAGCAAAAACTCTCAAATAAATAAATAAAATAATAATAATAAATGAACAATACACATTGCTGTGGCTTAGCTCCCACCTCAGATGTTGAGGTTTGCCTGTGATCAGATTCGGAGAGCAAATCTGTGATCTGACTACGGGGCTGAAACGTGAGGCATTTAGGAGGAAGTTAGGACCAGGGCAGGGTCTCATGATTGACCCGGGGTTTATTTATTTATTTGCATATTCATGATAAAGTGGGTGTGTGCACACAGGAGAGTAAGAGGAGTGAGACGAGCACCCTCCACAGAGCCTTTCCTCCAGCCTCCCGCTCTGGGATCCTGGGCACTCGCTCACCGCCAGGCGCTCAGACCGACCAGGCACAAATTCAAACTGTGGTTGCTGTGTGGGATCTGGCTTCGTTGGAGCAGCATGCTTCTGCTGCACCCTGGAGCCAGCCCTACTCCTGGGCTCAGGAGACACACACAGGAAACTCTCCCTCTCTCTCATTGCAGTGAGATGCCCCATGCTACCTTGGCAAGGAGCCCCTCAACGGGGCCAGCAGGTGGCATGGTGGTTAAGGCACTGAACTCCCACATGGCCAGCCATGTTTGAGTCCTGGACCTGGTGGCTTGAAAGTCATACCAGGGATCGTGTGTGTATATGCCCAAAATCCCAGGAGGAAACTGGAGCAGGGATTACAGTGTGGCCATCCCTCCTTGGGGTGATTTCTCACTTTTCCTCTCACCGTTTCTCTTTGTTTCTACCTCTCTGGTGAGCGCATGAACCCTACAGCAAAAACCTAAAAAAAAAAAAAAAAATTCTATCTTAAGTAGACCCAAGTATATTACTAAAAATTAGTATGCTTAGTGTTCTATAATACATCTTTTTAACTATTTTATTTAATTTTATTCATTCATTCATTTATTTCAATTTGACCAGAGAGGGAGAGAGAGAGAGAGAGAGAGAGCAAGCTCCAGGTCCGGGACCCGAACCGTAGTCAGCCACATGGGAGTCCAGCATCCTTAACCACCAAGCCACCTGCCAGCCCCTCTATAATACATTTTTATATATACTATATTTGTTTAAAAAATGAAAAGGAAAAGATACAGCTGACATGGCTTCTTGAAATGGATTTCTTTCCAAAGCAATGATTTCCAGGCACTTTCCTAATATTAGGTCATTTTACATTATTGTTAATATGTACTTAGGATTTTAAGCCAAAGGACAAAGACTTCGCTGTGAAAACTAGAAGGCTAGAACAGTGAATTGCCAATTTCACAAGTCTTGCTTGGAATAGGAGTGTTCTACAGTTTGCTCCCGAGGAACGAGGTTTTTTCCCCTTAACCCTCCTCACTGTTAAAATAATTCACATTTACTCTCCATCGCTCGTCCAACAATCTCAAAGTATTTTATAAACAAGTACTCATCTTTTTAAATTTTTATTTTTTATTTTTAAGTTTTGCTCTAGGGCACATGTGCTGACAGAGAGACAGGGGAAGGAAAAGGAGAAGTGAGAAAGCACCAGCCATGGCCACTCCAAAATCCTTATTCTCTGTGCTGCTCCAGGGATTTGGGGCACACATGTGCTCACACACACACACACACCAGGCATGTTTTTCAAGCCACTGGGTCTAGAACTCAAACCACTGCCTCTTCTCTTCTGCTTTCATGAGTGTTACTCCCAAGAAAACTTTCTGCACCCCTGATTCAATGGCACATCTTCTTCCTGGATGTGGGCACCCACAGTACTGGAGTCTCGCGAAGGATAAATGAGATCAGGGTGTAAGACACTTTGCCCAGCACCCGAGACAAGGCGAACACTCAAGAACGACAATGGTGGTGATAATTATTCAACAGTGTGTAAGGCACTGGGCACGGTGCACGTGAAAATAGAAGAATTACAGGTTTATGCAATTACAGGCTAGGTTCACTTTTAGAACCCACATAGAGAGAGGAGATGTACACATGGGAATTCCAGCTGCTGAACTGTATACACAGAAACCGCAGAGGTCAGTCTAAGACCCAACTGTTATCAAAAACCCAATTCCAGCTACAAGATGGTATGTTCTAACTACACCAGACACTATCTGGTTTATGTGATGTCACAGGTCAACGTGGAAGGTGTTATACGGCTTTTGCAACAAGAAAATGGAAGTTCTATTTATCTTTTTTGTTTTGGCTTTGGTGGTTTGAATTTATTTCTAGTACTAAACAATTGAGGATGTTAAGGTGTACGCGAATTTAAAATAAAATTGTACAAATAGGATGAGGTTTATGAGTTAAAAGCTGGTCCCAATTAGAAGACCAGGACCGAAATGAAAAACATATTCCCAAGTTACTCTACTGTACACATTTGGCCTCTTATTACTTAAAAATCTTTGAACTGGACAGATACTAGCCAGTATGAGTATATGTTACTAAAGTGGGAAACAAATCTCTCTTTATAAACACTAATTCCAGAAGGTTTCACACCCACATTCTAAAATCTAATTAGACTAATTTCCCAGAGCATTAATATATTCTAAGTGTCAAAATAAAGCCTTATTTTTAAATGTGGGTGGGTTGATGAAACAAGTATGAGTAATGCTTGCAGGAAACACAATATTAGCTTTAGCTCGGAAGTGGGAGCTGTTTGAATAGTCCTTCAAAGCAGCACTTTCCGTGTCTCACTGATGTAAAGCATGAGTTCTGATGTGGTCACACGGTAAACACAGACACTTAAAAAAATTCCTTTCTGGTGTTTAAGATACAGTTTTGCCCAGCCAACATGCAATTTCCCCAGAGTTTTAGGTTATGTCAATGTGCGATGAGCAGGCAGCGTGCTGATGTGTAACTCTCAACCACGCAGTCAGCAGGCCTCCCTCATACTGTTTTGTTCAGTACCCACGGACCAGAGAAGACTGGAAAGCCTGGTCTGATGGGGAAGCAGGAGTGACAGAATTAAACTTGAGGGAGCCCTACTCACCACGGTGCAGGGACTATTACCTCCAAGCAGGAGTCCCTGCACGGTTAATAAAGGTGAAAAACTGCACGTGCTATGGCTGATGGTGGGCTCCCATTCTGAATTCAAAGGCAGTAGGAGGAGGCACTAAATCTCGAAAACCTAAAACTACTAAACGTCAGTTACCTGAAGCATTTAAAAAACTAAACTATAGCGACCAGCAGTTGGCATAATGGCTATGTAGCTGGACTCCCAAGTAGTCAACTGCAGTTCGAGTCCTAGACCTGGTGGCTTAAAACTCATGCAGGGTGTGTTTGCGTGTATGCCCAAGATCCCAAGAGGAGAATGGAGGAGAAGGGATTGTGGTGTGGATATCTCCCCTGGAGGGTGATTTCTCACTTTCTGTCTCTCTATCTTTCTCTGTCCTTCTGGCAAGCGCTCATGCCCTATAGCAAAAACCTCCACAAAAAAAGAAAAAAGAAAAAACTAAACTATAAACACGATTGCCTGGCTGATTTATTTATTTATTTTCTAAAGGGCACATGTACTTGCCAAGGGGAAAGGCAGAGAGACAGAGGAGAGGAAAAGGGAGAAAGCACACGCTCTACTCCACCCCTTCCTCCTTCAGGATTTTAGGCACACCGACTCAGCATGTTTCGCAAGCTGCCGGGTCCAGGACTCGAAGTGCAGGGTGGGCCATGTGAGATCCAGCTGCCGTAACCAGGCCATAGAGCCAGCCCAGTGGTTTAAAATGCTACACTAACAGCTGGGCATGGTGGTATACACTTGCAGTTCCAGCTACTCGGGAAGCTGGGGCAGGGCGCTTATAATTAAAAGAAAAGGAAAAATTGAACACATAATAAAGTGTTTGCACATAAACACACATATACACATACAGCATAAACAATGTGAACAACAGAGAAAGAATAACTTTCCAATCCTACTTTTAAAAGTAAGAAAGGTCCCTAGACTGTGTATTTGGGGGGGTAGGGAGTACACAGGAAATCTCTGAATTGCCTACTGAGTTTTTCTGTGAACTGAAAACTGCTCTTAACAATAGGGCCAGCAGGCGGCATGGAGGTTAAAGCTTCTAGACCCCACATGGTTAATTGAGAGGTTTGATTCCCGGACCCAGCAGCTTGAAAATCATGCAGGACACATGTGTGTGTGCCCAAGATCCTCAGAGGAAGGTGGAGAAGGGATTGCAGTGTGGCCATCTCCTCTGGAGGGTGATTTCTTACTTTCTCTTCATCTCTCTCTCTGTCTCCAGCAAGCACAAGTATCCTATAGCAAAAACCTTAAAAAAAAAAAAAAAAAAAGAAAAAGAAAGAAAAAGAAAAGCCTAGGGCAGGCCCCATGGTCCAGTGGTTAGGGATCCAGAGCCCACACAGATGACCATAATTTGAATCTCAGCATCTGTGGCTTAAAAAAAAGGCAGGCACATGTGCATGTCCATCCCGAATCGTGACAGGATGGAGAAATAGAGAAGGGATTGTGGCGTGACCACACCCTATTTGGGGGTGATTTCGTCCTGTCTCTGGTGAGTGCATGTGCTCTCTGTCAAACTGAAACAAACAAAAAAAAAGTATTTTTTTCGAAAGATGCCTAGATTTATAAAACAATCTTCTAATTGTCAAAGTGCAGAAAAATATCATAATTACCTTCTCAGTATTTAAGTAAATAATGTATTAAATATTTATTTATTTATTTGTTCACTTATTTATTTTAGGTTTCTGAAATAGAAAGATAGGTTTCTTGCCAGAAAGAGACAGAGACAGAGAGAAAGTAAGATTTGAGTCTCCTGGTGGGACTTGAACTGCGGTTGACCAGAGCCCCAACTACTTTTATTCATCATTATCGTTTTAAAATTTGATCAGAGAGAGAGAAAGGGAACATGAGAAAGCAAGCTGCCACATCCAGAACTCGAACTGTGGTCAGCCACCTGCAAGTCCAGCACCTTCACCACCACACCACCTGTTGGAGCTGCAGAGCCCCAACTACTAAGTCACTTGCTGGCCCCCTTTCCCAGCATTTTTGCAAAAACCAACTGTTCAAGTGAAAAGCAAAAAAGGACCCATTCTAGCAATCAATAAATATTGACTGAACTCCCACCCTGAGTCAGGCATTGTTCCTGGTAAGGTCAGGAGATAATTCTTTTTTTTTGGAAAGATTTTTGCTATAGGGCATGTGCGCTTGCCAGACAGACAGAGAGAGACATAGAGACAGAAAGCGAGAAATCACTCCCCAGGGGGGATGGTCACGCCGCAATCCCTTCTCCTCCATTCTCCTCTCGGGATCTTGGGCACGCACGCACGCACACACGCCCGGCGTGAGTTTTAAGCCACCGGGTCCGGGACGCGAACTGCGGTCGACTACGTGGGAATCTAGCGACATAGCCATTACGCTAACTGCTGGTTCCCAGGAGATAATTCTTATACTCTGCCTCTGGAAAGTACACACCACAATCAATGTCGACATCTTCAACAGAGCTGAATGGACATTATACACCGGGCATTATCCCGAAAACACAGGTTAAAAAACAATGACACCCAGGTGGCTTCTTGCTCTGCTAAACAGTATGTATTATTCAGGTCTCCGTTCTCTTCCCTGTAGTGCCGGGTTGCTTCCCTTCTCACTGGCACTGAGCAAAGAAGTAAAGGTGGAGAGGACGTGAGGAGACAGACCCGGTTCTGTCACTGAGTCACTGTTAACTGCGAGCAGGAGAACGACCATGGGGAATGCTAAACGTCCAGTGGGCGTCTACACGTCACACTGAGGAGTAAGCTGACAGAGAGCTTGAACGTCCAGTGGGCGTCTACACGTCACACTGAGGAGTAAGCTGACGGAGAGCTGAACCGACAGGTCTGTAGCCTGTCACTTCCTTGAAAATAAATAGGCAAGGAAAAAACTCGAGTGTAACACACTCTCGCTTTGCCATTTGGTGACCAGGCACAATTTCAACAAGTCATATTTACCCTACTGACATTGCCTCTTTTTTTAAAAAAAGAATAGTTTTATTTAACTTTATTTATTTATTTATTTAAATTTGACCAGAGAGGGACAGAGAGAAAAAGTGAGAAAGCAAACCACAGTTCCGGGACTCAAACCGCAGTTGGCCACATGGGAGTCCAGTGCTCTTAACCACCACGCCACCTGCCGGCCCTTACATCGCCTTTTTAACAAAGTCTTGAGTAAACGCATTTAGGTTGATTTGCCATACCAATGTAAATTTCTCTTTTGCCCCGATACTATAGGCTGCTAATAAACCTACCTTACATGCCTTCATCCATATAGATAATGTAACTTACAGCACTCAGATTGGTGTCTTGCATAGTGGTTGTTCAATGAGTATTTTAAACATTGATTAAAAGGCAATGCTCTGAAGAGTTGTACAGGGACAATTTTACCATAATCTAATCACTTTTTAATTGCCAGAGGGAGAGAGAGAAGCACCTGCCAGTGGGGCGTGGTCATCTTCAATTCCTTTTCTCCAATTTCCATCATGTCAAGATTTTAGGCATGCATGCATACATACACATGCCAGGTGTGTTTTTCAAGCTGCCAAGGCGGGGACTCTAACCATGTGGGATCTGGCTCCCTATGCCCAGGGCTTAAGCAATATACCATGGGGCCAACCTAAAGGCTATAAAAGAGCCTTTTATACTGTTATAACTTTCTGATACAAAAACAGAAAGCCCCAATGTAAATGTAAAAGTTACTACAAAGTATGGGTTTTGAATTCATTTTTGTAACTGGATAACTTCTGACATATCACAAGTTCTCAACAATTTCTTCAGCTATGAGAGTTTATTCCTACAAAGGAGTTTTGTTTTTTGTCTTTTTTTTTTTTTTTCTCAAGGAAGATAAGAAAAGCTGCACTCCCTCAACGAAGCAGGATGTGGCTTCAGAACAGGCCTCGGAATGTAAAATACACATTACAAACGTAGGTTTTTTTGTTTGTTTGTTTGTTTCCCTTAAGGTTTCTGCCATAGGGTGCATGGTTTGCCGGAGAAAGATAGAGAGAAACAGACAAAAAGCGAGAAATCACCCCCTAGGGGAGAGGAACACTCCACAATCGCTTCTCCATCCTCCTGTTGAGATTTTGGGCAAGCATGCACATGTGCCAGCATGAGTTTCAAGCCACCAGGTCCCGGTCGCAAACTGCAATCAGCCAAGTGGGAGTCTAGCACTTTAATCACTACGCAACCTGCTGGCCCCAGAAATGTATAGTTTTCGTTCTTTTTTTAGGGGGGGAGAGGTTTTTGCTATAGGGCGCATGCACTCACTAGACAGACAGAGAGAGACAGAGAGACAGAAAGCGAGAAATCTCCCCCCAAGGAGGATGGCCATACTGCAATCCCTTCTCCTCCATTCTCCTCTCGGGAACGCACGCACATGCGCCCGGCGTGAGTTTTAAGCCACCAGGTCTGAGACGCGAACCGCAGTCGACTACATGGGAGTCTAGCCACATAGCCATTACGCTGACTATTGATCCCTGTATAGTTTTTGAAAACGAACAAACAAACAAACAAAAAACATATGAACTTTGACTAAAGTCCTAAAATGTGTGTAAAACCTGATACTATTTGTGAAGGTCCCTACAAGCTGCAGCCACCTGTTACAAACAACTCACGGTCACCCAGGCCGTAGCTCCGGCTCTCCGTCTAGGGTATAATTCTGCCCAGTCAGGCTTTGGCGCCCCGTCATTATCTCATTACGCTTGTGCCTGAGCCCAAAGCCACCATTCAAGGAAAGCCCTCAATCACTGCCCTCGGCTGGGCTGCCCAGCGCACCACACACCACCGAGCCCTGGGACCAGGGAATGGCACGTTTTTCAGAATCCTTCATTGCTCCAGCTTGGTTTTGGTTTTAATTTCAATTTTGCTATAGAGTGCATGTGCTTCACTGGAGAGACAGAGGGAATGTGAGAAATCACCCCCCCCCACCCGTGTTGTAATCCCTTTCCTCCATCCTCCTCTCAAGATTTTGGGTGCACACATACGCAAATGTGCTCCCTTTGCTCCATGGGCTTCTGCAGTGAGTTCTAGGGTTTCAGACCCAGGTCAGGTCTCCCAATATCAGATTCATTCCTTCCTTCCTTCCTTCCTTCCTTCCTTCCTTCCTTCCTTCCTTCCTTCCTTTCTTTCTTAAAGAGAGTTTTTTGCTATAGGGCACATGTGCTTGCCAGAGAAGACAGAGAGACAGAAAGTGAGAAATCACCCTCTGGGGTGTGTGGTCACACTGCAATGCCCTCTCCTCCATTCTCCTCTCAGGAACTTGGGCGCACACACACACACACACACATGCCTGTCGTGAGTTTGAAACCACTAGGTCTGGGACTCGAACTGTGGTCAACTTTGTGGGAGTCCAGTGATGTAACCATTATGTCATCTGCTGGTCCCGCTTGCTATGTTTTCAAGCTGCGTGTCTGGACTTCAGCCACTCAGTTGGCCATGTGGGCTCGAACCACCTTAACCACCATGCCACTCCAGATTTTTTCTTTTTAATCTCAAAAACTAATAAAATAAAGACATTGAAATTAGACATTTTCCTGCCTATAGCCTTTGCATTTCAACCTAAAATTCAGCTTTTGCACTTTTCTTAGTAGGTTGTTTATTCCTTTCCTCTATTAACTACAAGGTCCTTTCCTTAGAGGTAAAGGCCAGGGGAGGCTTTTTCCTTTGCACTCTTCAATGCCATATACTTCCATACCTAGAACTTACAACTGATTCTCTTTCTCTTAAAGTTGCCAAGTGAAAACAGTTTCAAATATTGGGCTGGCCCATGACATGGTGGTTAAATGTGCTGGATTCCCACCTGGCCAACCACGGTTCAAGTCCTGGACCTGGCAGTTTGCTTTCTTACTTTCTTTTCTTCTCTCTCTCTAGTCAAATTAATAATAATAATAATAATAATAATAATAATAACAACAACAGGTAGAATTAAATAAATAAATCAGTAAATTTTTAAAATTTCAAATATAATAATTCATACCTTTCTCCCATAAAAATTTTTCCAAATACTTTTATTGTAGGCAATCAGAAGCCTGTGCACCATAAACGATAGTATCCCGGACCCTTCTGACCTATCATACAGCTTTAACAAGTACCCATCCATGACCGATTTTGGTTCACTATCCCCTATCTGCTATCACTCCAAATTATTTAAGCAAATCCAGGATTTCATATATTCATATACATTCCCGCTCCTACTTATTTTCAAGGACTTCCATCCTTGCCCTCCTTCCTCCGTCTCCAGAAAGAAATGTACAAATAATGTAGGCAAGCAGATTTATTTCAGTTAAGCCATTGCTTCCTTTTCCAATCATTGTCTGTCTCGACTATGAAATATCCACTACCGGGTTCAGTCCCCACTTCACTCAGATATATTGTATCTTTCTATTCCACAATTCCATTTTCTTGTTTGAGCAAGCAGGAAACGTGAAACTGTGCAAAAATCCCTATCCTCTTGGTAAAGATGAGTTCTGATGTGTCCCTCCACCCCTGGTAAACTCAAAAAGAGCCCAGAAAGCGGAAGAATGAAAGAGGACAGAAACGCAGCCCTTAAAGTGGCAGGTTTTGCCTAATTAGGTGTGTGCAAGGGCTTAGAACCATCTCTGATTTTAGTTTCAAAATACATATTTGTGAACAGCTAAAATTTTGTCATGAATCCTTTCAGCTACCCGATACTGACAAAATGAACTAATTTGAGGGAGCTGTGGCATCTGGGTTTGGATGTTAATAACAGTAGCTGCTTCTGAGCCTAAGAGCTGGTTATGTAAAAACAATTAAAGCCACCAAAGAAAACAAGAATGAAGGGAGGATGCGCTCTGCCCTGGAACTGCTCTACCCTGGTTTTATTTTGACAGATTTCTTGGCCTCGCCTCCGAGAGCAACCGCCACCCCACACTTTCTCCTCCACACCCTTCACAAATGGAATTCCGAAAGGTACTGTGCGGCCACTTGCAGTTCGCCACGGGAAACGGCTCATCCGCGAGCGTTTCGGGGCCATCATGGAGATCTGTCCACTCCTCCCCCGGCCACTGCACTGGCGTCCCCTGCCCAGCCATTTCGCCAGGAATCCAGAGGAAGGCGGGGACGCAGGCTCCCCCCCCGCCGGCACCGCTCCTTCCCGCGGCCTGCGGGCTCCGGGCACCCACTGCCCGCGCTCATCCCGGGGAGCTCCCAGACCCAGCCTGGTTGACCCCTCCGCGCCCCAGGCTCCGGAATCCCGGCGCCGCACCCTCGCCGCCAGCGCCCCGGGTTTGCAGCTACGTCCGCCCGGCAGCCGTTGCAGAATGGTTTGCCCCGCGAATGCCTCTTCCCGAGGGTACGAGAGGTCTCCCGTAACTCCGGCTCCTTCCCCTGGGCCGAGTGCCGCAGTCCTCACACCGAGTGCGGGCTCCGAGCTGCCCCTAAAACTACAAGTGCGCCCTAAAAACCTCGAACTGCCACGGGCCAGACGTCCTCGCCTCCAGGGGGAGAAAGCCTTCCTCACCCCTGCCTCCCCAGCACCCACGACGCTGCCCCGGCGCCCGCCGAGGCCGCCCCGCCCCGGGAGCAGAGCCCCACCCG
>NW_006204024.1:587148-599373 GCF_000334495.1 Tupaia belangeri chinensis | reverse complement strand
GGTCGCTCGGGCTGCTCTTCTCCACGCCAGGCGCCTCGGAGGCGGGAGACCGCAGCTCGGCCTCGCGGTGGGGCCTGGAAAGGTGATGTCTGCAGCCTTTACCGATAGGGTCGTGAAGGCAAACGGCGACCGAGCGGCTTTGAGTGGCTGGGAAGGAATCCAGAAGCATAGACCCAGCCATCTCTAATCTCTGAAACCAGTGATTTCCAACTTGTTGGGCCAAGAATCTCTGAGAGGTGAAATCACGCTACCGCTTGGCGGGTAAAAGCGAAGGCACTGGGGCCACAGATAACCTGTTAGGTTCAAACCCAGCCTCCCGCGCGTGCTAGCTGGGGTGGCCTTGGACAAGGCCTCCACCCCTGGCGGCAGGCTGGTCTGCCAAGGGGAGGCGATAATCTATCCACCTTATGGTGTGAAGCGAGGACCAAGGAGGCGAGCCCCGCTACCCGGCCTAGGGTTTTCTCTGTAGATACCGACTGCCTCTCTCTACATTCCCAAGGTCTACACAAGTCATTCCTGACAAGCTATTTCTGGGGTTCGAACTTTCATTGCAATCACCAGGCCACTTCCCCTTTTGGCTCAGTTAATGCTACCGCTGAATGCTTTTCTGAGTAAGCGTGGACACTCCCGGGAGTGAAATTATTTCATATGATGCATTTCTCCAATCCCACCCCCACCCCTCAACCTGCTTATCATTGTCTTCCACGACCGGGTGGGGCTGAAAAACCTTTGCAGATAAACCTCCAAGACTGTTTACTTTCCTTTGTTGGACAGTTACAGTAACTTAAACTGTCAACACTGTTTTGGTCTGTCTTTTTTCACTGGCAAGCCAGCACCTCCCTGCTCCCCACCTCCATTTTTGTCTGTTTAAATAGTTTGCTCTCCAGGTCACCAGTCTGACGACTCCTTCCTCCAGACACTGTTAGATATATAACAATCAGAATAGCCAGCCGCTCAAGTCCCAAGGGAGATTAATAGCCAGAGTGAGCTGGAAGGGCTGGAAATTCAAACACTGCTACACAGTTTAGTCTACTAAAATTTGCAAACGGTAAATGAAATGAAGGTTATCTACCAAGACCTGCCTCCGTAATCACCTCCATATCTCTTCCTGCCAAGGCTTGAATATTTTTTCAAATACAATGATCTAATCTCGACTGAGTTTTTGAAATTCGAGTGACCCCTTGTGAAAACATGAAAACATACTAATTAGGAGGTGAACCAACCCCCTGCAAAAAGTAGAGAAAAAGGGGGAAGAGGAAGGGATAGCAGAAGAAAAAAAGAGACCACATGAAAATGAAACTTAAAAATGAGTAGGCAGGAAATTGTTAGTTAAAGGAACCCATTAAAAGCACAGCAGAACTACCTGGAACTGAGTTAATTACACCATGCTACAAATATCTTTAACTTCATTAAGTTTTGGTGGTAACTGGAAAATATCTGTAAGTGTCAAAATCTTCCAAATTAAAGGAGAAGGACACTATTGCTCCTTAAGCAATGAAAACAACGGGGTTCAGGATAAAAGCTAATAGGAAAAAAGATAAGAGTACATACAGTGGCACTTTTGAGAAAAAAACCTACATCCATGGGACCAGCAGGTGGCATGGTGGTTAAGGAGCTGGACACTCCCACATGGCTCACAACAGTTCGAGTCCCAGACCTGGTGGCTTGTTCTATTACTTCCCCCCTTTCTCTCTCTTTCTCTGTCAAATTAAAAATAAATGAATGAATAAATAAAATTTAATAAATAATTATTTTTAAAAAAAACCTAAATCCATTTTGGCCTTCCTTAGAGTGAGAAGGAATAATTTTGAGACAAGGACTTCTCCCCATTAGCAAAGTTCAGGCACCTGACCTACTTAGGAAGCAATGTTCACCAATTTTCTAAACCCTATGTAAACGCTGGAATTACCTGTAGGGTCAGTCGGGGTTATGTACACCTGTTTCCCCTCTCAGCAATATCTAGAAAACACTGATTTACAAAGTTATGCTCTTAGTGGGAGACTGTATTTCCATGGAACAATCTGATCACGTGGGCAGTATGAGCAAGGAAATAAGGCGTCTATATAAACAGAACGGAGAACCTGTAAGGTTGCTACATGGCAGTAGTTATAGATAAACAATTGCATTAATGGTTTAGACAAATTCTAATCCTTGCAATTAATAAACACCTAATTCAGGGAGTTCGCTGCACAGAGAGTTACATAGGTATAGATAAACATGAGCTTCTAATACAGAGAGGGTTACCAGGCAGCTAGTGGTGTGATAGTGAGGGCAGATCCCACATGGCCAACTGTGTGGTTTGAGTCCTGGACCTGGTGGCCTGAGAAACACTGGGTGCATCTATGTGTGCCCAAAATCTGGAAAGGAAAAATGGGGAAGGAATTGTGGTGTGGTCATCCTTCCTGGGGGGGGAGTGCTCACTTTTTCTCTCTCCCTGTCTCTCTCTCTCCAGCTAGTACACAAGCCCTATGGCAAATTTTTTAAAAATTAGAATAAAAGATTGGGTTTTGCAAATTTTTTTAACTACCAGGGGGCTACACCACAATCCTTTTTCCTCCAGTTTCCCATTCTATCAGGATCCTATGCATGTATGCACATGTGCCCGACATGTTTTTCAAGCCAGTGGCCAGGATTTGAACCACAGTTCCTATGGGACCCAGCTCTTTATGCATAGAGTTTAACCACTGTGCCACGGGCTGGCCCAAGGTTAACGTTAAATTGGATTCCTAGTGCTCTACTATTAGGTGCGTGGCCTTCAGAAATTAAATTTTCATTTCTTGATTCGTGCGACAGGGACCTTATAGGTTGTTACGAGACAGAAATGAAGAAGCTGAGGCTGGGGACTGGCTCTAGTAAACTCTAGGGTGACTGTACAGATAGCTGTAGAGCTCTGGCTGATTTTCCTTCTCCAAGGCTCAGTCTCCATCTCTTCAAAATGGAAATAATGCTACTTAGTCCAAAAGATATATGATTAAAATAAATGCATGCTAGGTCAGCCCAATATCCCAAAGGTTAAGGGAGTTGGATCCCACATGGCCAACTGTGGTTCGAATCCTAGCCCTGGAGACTTTAAAAACATGCCAGGCATGTATGTGTGCCCCAAATCCTGATGGGCTGGAGAAATGGAGAAGAGACCGAGGAATGACCATGCTCTTTAGGGGTGCTGTCTCACTCCAAGGTGAGCACAAATACCCTCTGGCAATTAAACAAGGAGTGCATGTAAGATGTTCAGCACATGAGGGCACGACGGCGCTGGGCGCGGGGGCATAGAGCGCAGGCACGACGGCGGTGGGTGCGGGGGCACAGAGCGCGGGCACGATGGTGGTGGATGCTGTTTTATCCAGTGACCACCACCCACGTTAAGAGGAGGCCATTCTTCCAGGGTTTGGGGGCTTTTCTCCCAGGAATGTGTGGCCTTTGGCATTAGCCCTCTCTACCCATGTAGGTGGCATAACGGGGTGGGGAGGGGGTGCTGCTCCTGCCAGTTCTCCGGAAGCAGGCTCTGCTGCAGCAGTGTCCTGCCTTCTGCTGCTTCCCCCGGCTCTGCTGTCTATGGCATCTGGGAGCTCCCCATCCCAGCCCTAGCGGCCTCTGGCTCTGCCATGTTCCAGGTCCGTCTGTGCAGCCTCTGTCACTTGCTCCAACAAGGTTGCCAAGGAGATTGCCAGGGCTGTGGTGAAGCAGCTGCGCCAACCTCATCCCTCAGAGTACATCCATCAGTGAGTGGAAAGACTGAGGAAGACTGAGGTGCCGATGCTGATTAAAACCAGCTCCTTGGTTCCCAGCTTCCACAGATTTTGCTTGTTCTGTGCACCTTACGAAGTGGCTGAAGTGACCATGCTACCCGGGGAGCCAGGGAAGCCCCCATACCTGCACTGGGGCCCCAGGTCAGGGACGGTTTCGGTCTTTGGCACAGTCCTACCATAATGAAGCCTGTTCTTGCCAAGATCCCTTGAGGCTTCAATGCCCTCTGACCTCCAGGTGGTGACTGGGTCCCCAGTAAATCCCACCTTTGGTTCAAAAAAAAAAAAAAAGAAAAGAAAAAAAAGAAAGGGATTCCTTTTCTGTTTTCCTGTTCTCTGCAGGATTTCTACTCACTGCATCAAGGAAAGGGATACGCGTTAAGTATTTCTGACACAGTGAGGCAGTTTGTCTGAACTAAGGTGAATTAGCTATAGGCGCTCTATAGCACATATCTCTCTGAAAACAAATATTAAATAAATTTTAAAAATAATCGACAATAGGGAACCAGCAGTTAGCGTAATGGCTATGTCGCTGGACTCCCATGTAGTCGACCGCGGTTCGTGTCCCGGACCCGGTGGCTTAAAACTCACGCCGGGCGCGTGTGCGTGCGTGCCCAAGATCCCGCGAGGAGAATGGAGAAGGGATTGCGGCGTGACCATCTGCCCTGGGGGGTGATTTCTCGCTTTCTGTCTCTATGTCTCTCTCTGTCTGTCTGGCGAGCGCACGCGCCCTACAGTGAAAATCTCTCCAAAAAAAAAAAAATCGACAATATAAAAGAACTTAGCAACAAGAACCCCCGGTGGGTGATTGGGTCCCCAATAAAACCCCCCTTTTGTTCAAAAAAAAAAAAAAAGAAAAGAAAAAAAAGAAAGGGATTCCTTTTCTGTTTTCCTGTTCTCTGCAGGATTTCTACTCACTGCATCAAGGAAAGGGATACGCGTTAAGTATTTCTGACACAGTGAGGCAGTTTGTCTGAACTAAGGTGAATTAGCTATAGGCGCTCTATAGCACATATCTCTCTGAAAACAAATATTAAATAAATTTTAAAAATAATCGACAATAGGGAACCAGCAGTTAGCGTAATGGCTATGTCGCTGGACTCCCATGTAGTCGACCGCGGTTCGTGTCCCGGACCCGGTGGCTTAAAACTCACGCCGGGCGCGTGTGCGTGCGTGCCCAAGATCCCGCGAGGAGAATGGAGAAGGGATTGCGGCGTGACCATCTGCCCTGGGGGGTGATTTCTCGCTTTCTGTCTCTATGTCTCTCTCTGTCTGTCTGGCGAGCGCACGCGCCCTACAGTGAAAATCTCTCCAAAAAAAAAAAAATCGACAATATAAAAGAACTTAGCAACAAGATAAAATCAGTGACATTTTCTTTTAGGTATCAAGAAGAAATGCTAGTCAACTGATTCTCATTTCAATATGAAAGTAAACGTGGGACCAGCAGTTAGCATAATGGCTATGTTGCTGGACTCCCATATAGTCGACTGCAGTTCGAGTCCTGGACCTGGCCACTTAATCACACGCTGGGCGCGTGTGCGTGCGTGCCCAAGATCCTGAGAGGAGAATGGAGGAGAAGGGATTGTGGGGTGGCCATCCCCTCTGGGGGGTGATTTCTTGCTTTCTGTCTCTCTGCCTCTGTTTTTCTGGTGAGTGCATGCACCCTATAGCAAAAAAACCTCTCCCACCCCCCCCCAAAAAAAAAGTAAACGTGAAAGTAAACGTTAAAATAAAGCTTGATTTTTAAGTGCAATTTCACATTTAAAAGGCAGTTTGCAATGCTTTGGAGTTTTTCCCTTTTTTTTTTTTTTTTTTTTAGTTTTGCCATAGGGTATGTGCACTTGCCAGAGAGACAGAAGAAGAGAGGGAAAGAAAGAAATCATACCCACCAGTGGGGGCTGGCCATGCCTCAATCTCCTCTCCAATCTCCTCAGGATTTTGAACTGCATAGACACACACCTAGTCCAAATTTCAAGCCACCAGGTCCAGGACTTGAACTATACAGTTGGCTACGTGGGATCCAGCACTCCAACTCTACCCCACGTGCTGGTCCTATATTTTACTTTCTATAGTTAGGTGTCATTTCGAATCTCTAGTTTAAATATGAATATAATACTAAAACCAGGGAATGAGCAGGGAGAAAGTCTTAATTTCGTTTTAAAATGTCTTAGTGAGGTACCAGCAGATGATGTAATGGTTATGTTGCTGGACCCCATGTAGTTGACTGGGGTTCAAGCCCCAGACCTAGCAGCTTCAAACTCACGGTGAGTGCATATGCGTGCAAACCCAGAATTCCGAGAGAAGCTGAAGAGATTGTGGCATGGCCATCCCCCCTGCGGGGCGGCGGTGACTTCTCACTCTCTCTGGTGAGTACATGTACTCTACAGCAAAAAACAAACAAACAAACAAACTCTCTTAAAAAAGTCATAGTGATAAAACATTAAAATAGTTTCAATGAGAAGATTTGTCTATTGGCTTCTGGAAAAGTTTTCTGAAGGCTTCGCGTTCTTAGGATCCCTTGCTTCTTTGAACTCAGTGATTAAGAATTGCCTTCCCAGGTCACCCAAGGGTGTCTGCCCAGGGGTTTGAGGAGAACAACTTTCTCACATACCAGAGCTCTATTGTGCCAATCAGTATTTTGAAATGGAGAAAAACAGGAATAAGAGAAAACCTACAAGGCGTTGTGTTTTTTTTCAATTCTGAGAAAACAGCTATCTTGGCAATAATATGTGGACATGTGATTTCGGAGTTTCAAGAAAAGTTCATTTGCATAATCATGATACTGTAACTGGAAGCAGGCATGTTGGGTAACAGAACAAGTTATGCCTGCTTTTCCCTGGCAACACTTTCAAAGGGACATTAAACGTTAAGGGATTGATTGGAAAAGCCTGGAGGGGCTGGAAAGGCTCATCTTCTGAACCTGGCTTTTCACCTGCCCTCTTAGTCCAGCGCACTTCGCTTTCCCATTTTTTCTAACCTTACAGGATCAACTGAAGGCCACCACTAACAGCAAAATGTGTAGTTTGAACCTAGAACTCATAATACACGGCCTTGGTTTTGGCATTTCCAGATACAATTATTTATTTATTTATTTATTTTTTGGAGAGGTTTTTGCTATTTCCCCCCCCACCCCCATCCCACCCCCTGAAGGCACATGTGCTTACTGGAGAGAGACAGAGACAGTGAGAGGGAAGATGAGAAACCACCCCCCAGAGAGGGTTGGGTATGCCATAATCCCTTCTCCATTCTCCTCTTGGGATTTTGAGCATGCACACACGCACCTGGTGTGAGTTTAAGCCCCTAGGTCTGAGAATTGAACCACAGTCAGCCATGTGGGAGTCCAGCACCTTAACCACTATGTCACCTTCTGGCCCCAAGTTTTTTTATTGAGAGAGAATGAAAGACAAGCAACTTCGGGACCAGCAGTTGGCATAATGGCTATGTCGCTGGACTCCCCATGTAATCAACTGCGGTTCAAGTCCCGCACCCAGTGGCTTAAACTCACACCGGATGCCTGTGTGTGCGTGCCCAAGATTCCGAGAGAATGGAGGAGAAGGGATTGTGGCATGGCCATCCCCCCTGGTGGGTGACTTCTCTCTTTCTGTCTCTCTGTCTTTCTGGCGAGCACATGTGCCCAGCAAAAACTTCTCAAAAAAAAAAGACAGACAAGCAACTTCAACAAGGTCACTGTGACTGCTTGGCCGACCACATGTGTGCCCTGCAGGTACACACAGGGCACTGAGCCACTGCTGTGCCACCTGGGCTGGGCATATATTGCTGATTTTTAAACTGCTACCTGCATTTCTCCAGCATTTCATTTCCTACCACATTGGTTATACAGACTCTGGGCTCGCCTTTGTTTGGACTTACCTTTTTTAAAAATTAAAATAATAAGAATTAAAGTGGGGCCAGCAGGTGTATGATGGTTAGGGCACTGGACTCCCACATGGCCGACTGTGGTTTGGGTCCCAGACCTGTGGCTTGCTTTCTTACCTTTTCTCTCTATATACTTCCATCTCTCTCTCTCTGGTGAGCACATATGCCCTGTAGCAAATTAAAAAAATAATAATGGTGAATAAATGAAGTAATTACTATACACAAATTAGGAAGCCATGTGGGGTACAGTGCAAGAAGTACAGACCCAACTCTAAGCAGCTGAGGCCCCAGACCTAGTTTGTTTACTTATGTTCAGAGATTTTGTTATAGAGAGACAGAAAGTGAAAAATCACACCCCCCCTCTCCCCAGGGAGGATGGCAACATCACAATCCCTTCTCCTTTATTTTCCTCTTGGAATTTTGGGCACACACACACACGTGGGTTTTAAGCCTCTGGGTCTAGGACTTGAACCATGGTCAGCCATGTGGGAGTCCAGTGATGTAAGTATTACGCCATCTGTTGGTCCCCAGTCCTTTTTTTTTTTTTTTTTTTTTGAGGGGTTTTTGTCATGTGCGCCCGCCAGACAGACAGAGAGAGACAGAGAGATAGAAAGCGAGAAATCATCCCCCAGGGGTGGTCACACCACAATCCCTTCTCCTCCTTTCTCCTCTCGGGATCTTGGGCATGCATGCACATGTGCCTGGCGTGAGTTTTAAGTCACCGGGTCCAGGATGCGAACCGCAGTTGACTACGTGGGAGTCCAGCAACATAGCCATTATGCTAACTGCTGGTTCCCTCCCAGCGTGAGTTTTAAGCCACCGGGTCCAGGACGTGAACTGCGGTCGACTACATGGGAGTCCAGCGACATAGCCATTACACTAACTGCTGGTCCCCCCAGTCCTAGTTTTAAAGATGTTTGCTGGGGCCTGGCACGTGGTGTGGTGGTTAGAGACACTGGATTCCCACATAGCTGACCGCAGTTCAAGTCCCCGACCTGGCGCATGGTTTCTTGCTTTTCCTCTTTGTGTCTCTGTCTGGTCAAATTAAAAAATAACAACAACAAATGGAATTAAGTAAGTAAATAATTCTTAAAAAAAAAAAAAAGAAAGAAAGATGTTTGCTGAAAACTACCCAAATAGTTGTGTGATCCTGAGCAAGTCATTTACTTTCCCTGGATTTGTTTTCACAAGTGTTGAACAAGGTGGATGGATCTGTTAATTATCTAATAACTCTTACCAGCTAATATTTGAATGTTTTTCTTTAAACTAACGCAGAACAGAGTTGATATGCTCAGCTGCGTGGACAGGTCCTAGATGAGAACACCAGCTGGGGCATTTATAAATGAGCAGACTACCCTTGAATAAATTAGTTACTCTAACCAAGCCTCATTTTTTTTAAAAGAGGTTTTTGCCATAGGGTACGAGCACTTTTGCCATAGAGACTGAGACAGTGAGAGGGAAGTGAGAAATCATAACCCACAGGGGATGGCCATGCCGCAATCCCTTCTTTTCCATTCTTCTCCTGGGATCTCAGGCACATATGCACATGATGCATGATTGTCATATGATTTTGAAGCCACCTAGTCCAGGACTCAACCACTGTCGCCATGTAGGAGCACAAGGAGGTAACTACTACACCACCTGCTGGCCTCACCGAGCCTCATTTTGAAAAGGGGAGAGGATAAAAACCTATAAGTTTTTTGCGATGTTAACTGAGATAAGGTATACATAAAATACTTAGTGGACTGTTTGGCATATTTAATTACTCAATAAATTATTGCCTCCCTGAGCAGATTCATATAGTAGAAACTATGGAACTTCTTTCAGTCTCTATCTGTAAAAGAGTAGGATCAACTGAAGTTCTGTCTGAACACATAAGATGCCCTATTTGTAACAGCTGGCCAAAGACTGGAGGCTAGGGAAGGAGAGGGCTATTTCTCACCAACTAACTAATCACTGCCTTTCTGTGAGTAACCATCACAAGTATTGTAAGATAAATTACAGACTTATGGGCTCCACCTTACTGTTCTACTTTTGTACTTGCAGAGGGTGTGACAGAGCTTGTACTGGTTTTTGAGTCAAGGGAAAAACAGGTTCATGACTTTTACTAAGATCACACACAACTAAAAAATATAGGACACTCTCTTGCCCTCATCTTATTTCCATTCTGTACTTTCCCAATTAATTAAAAAAATTTATTTAATTTTATTCATTGTCATTATTTTATTGAAGTTGACCAGAGAGAGAGAAGGAAGGTGAGAAAGCAAGCTGCGAGGTCTGGGACTTGAACCATGGTCAGCCACGTGGGAGTCCCACAGCCTTAACCACCACGCCACCTGCCGGCCACCCAATTAATTTATTTTATTTTATTTTTTTATTTAGGTTTTGGCCATAGGGTGCATTTGCTTGCCAGAGAGACAGCGAGAAGGAAAGTGAGAAATCACACACACACACACACACACACACCCGGGGAGGAGATGGGCATATCACAATCCCTTCTCCCATTCTCAAGATTTTGCACATGCACATACATGTGCCTGGCATGATTTTTAAGCTGCTGGGTCTAGGACTCAAACCGTACTGGGCAATGTGGGAGTCTAGAGCCTTAAATACTATCCCACCTGCTGTCATCCCATCTCTCATTAATTTTTTTAAACATGAGTTAAACCTGAGTACCACTTTAGCACCATTAAAATATATCATATTATTTTCAGTTCCTAATTCCAGTTGAAAATGTTCAGAATCTGATTCTTTCTCAAAACATTCTAGTATGCTGACAGTCTCTTGCTATTGATATTTTTTAAAGAATTACTTTATTACTTGTTTTATTTAAAGAATTTTTAAAAATTTAGCTTTATTTATTTAATTTAGTTGACGAGAGAGAGAGAGAGAGAGAGAGAGAGAGAACGAGCGAGCAAGCAAGCCGCCAGGTCCAGGACTTGAACTGTGGTCAGCCATGTGGGAATCCAGCACCTTTAACCACCACACCACCTGCCAGCCACAATAATTACAATTTTTTAAAACTTGCTACAGGGCACTTGAGAGAGAAAGAGAGCCGCCAGCCTGGGACTCAAGCCATGGTCAGTCATGTGGGAGTCCAGTGCCTTAACCTTCCCACCTGCTGGCCTGTGAGTTTTCTTGGCGGTTTCATCTTCTCTCTTGTTTAAACAATTGCACACACACAAAGCTTGCATTATTTCTGAAACAAACTAAAAAATGGCAATCTACAGGCCATTTTAATAAGCATACTTTTCTATAATTGCTTGATAAAGAATGGTGAGTAGAAGGGCCCCTATAAAATTCTAAAGATTAGAAGCAAAGAAACTTTCTATGCAAAATAAAGAGAACAATGTTAAACTCTGGTGGTCAGATGAAATAAGGGGACTTCAAAATGTGGAAAAATGGAAGTAAAGTTTATTTTGATGCAAACAAAACAGGAATCCATGAATGGTTTTTTCATAAAGCACATTTTGCAGTTTCTAAACACCCCCCATAGTAGGAGGCAATGTAACCCGGTAGCTAAGTTCCCTAATTCCCAGCTCGCCATGGAACAAATTTCTCAGAGCCTCGGTGTGCTTACTTGTAAACTGGAGGTAACCATATCTATCTCCTATCTCATCAGATTGTGCCGAGGATTCTATGCAATAAAAATGGAACGAATTGCTTCATTAGGGGCTCAATAAATCGAGTTACTGCAACCATTTCGCCTGAAATTCGAGTGTCAGATGCCTGGAAAGAAACGGGGGACTGCCAGCCGGGAACTTCCCTCCCAGTCCACTCCCGTCCGGGCTGGCTGGGACCCCAGCTCGCGCCCGCCCTGAGGTCGTCTGGGTCAGGGCTCCCGCCGCACGAAGTCGCTCTTAGCGCTCGCGCGGGGAGGCAAGGCCGGGTCTGTCCCGCGCCCTGCGGCCAAGCCCAGAGTCCGCAGACGGGTGACCGCAGGGCGGGGACGGCCGACGGAGACCCCCGGCGACTCCCGGGCCGCACGCCCCACGGAAACCTGCGCACGGTCCGCCGCTCCGCCTCCCCGGACCCTTCCGGCGCCGCCGACCTTTAACCCCGGAAGTAGTTGGGAGAGGAAGCGACTGGTGATGCTGGAACAAACATGGCCGCCCCGGCGCCCGTCGGCCCCGCGGGCTCTCGCTGTCCTCGGCTGGCCGCGGGCCTCCGGCTCTTGCCGGTGCTGGGGCTGCTGCAGCTGCTGGCCGCGCCCGGCCTGGGCCGTGTCCACCACCTGGCGCTCAAGGTAAGGCTGCGCGGGCCGGGCCTCTCCCCCCGGCTCAGGGCAACTTTGGCCCAGCGGGGGCCTCCGAGCTCTGCGGCCACCCCTTGGCCTCGGCTGTGGCCTGTCCGAGAGGGGTCGGGCGGAGCCGGACTGCACGGGACGCGCGGGGGTCCTGGACGGTCCGGGAGGGCGGGAAGATACGAGCTGAGCGAGGGGAAGGGGCTCAACCGCGGCGCGTCCCGGGAAGGCTCGGACCCTGCTCTTGCAATCCCTGCTGGCTTCCCTCGGATCCTCGGCCAGAGCGACCTGCTCGCCCTTCGTCGTCCTCCTTTGATCCCGACTTCCTTGTCCTCCGTCGGCGCTCTTCCCGGCCCTGTGAAC
>NW_006204024.1:582634-587117 GCF_000334495.1 Tupaia belangeri chinensis | reverse complement strand
GGACCTGGAACCACAGCCTCTTTCCCAGGGCGGTTGAGGGCGCCCTCTGGGCTGATCAAAGCGGGAATCTCCAGGAGGAATGTTCAAATCTCGCTTGAGATGCATGACTTTAAATTTAAAACCAGTGTTAAAGATGCGTTTCTAATTGGGGGCTGGTTTTTCTTCTTTGCTGCCATTATAGTCTAGGTAAGAGAGATTCGTGATAGGCCCAGAATGGTCCCTTGTATTTTGCTTTGTAAGTCACGGTTACAAATCCTCTACAGGTTCAACACCGCCAGGTGGTTCGGTAGGTTAATGTAACTGGAGAGTAAAAGTACATTGTTATAACCCAAAGCCTTCTACCACATTTTCATAATATGCAGTTTTCGGATTGTTGAGATTGTCTGTAAAAACACGTAGCTTTGGGACCAATAGATGGGATAATGGTTAGGTCGCTGGACTCCCACCTAGTTCACTGCAGTTGGAGTCCTAGAACTTGTGACTTAAACTCAGCCCAGGTGCTTGTGCGTGTGTGCCTAAAATCCAGAGAGAATGGAGAAGGTTGACCATCCCCCCTAGGGGGCAATTTCTCCCTTTCTCTCCAGCGAGCGCCTGCACCCTATAGCAGAAATCTCTCTCTTAAAAACAACAAAACCCACATTGCTTTAACAAACCATGAAGCATTGCATCTTGTGAATGTGGAGTTTAAAAAAATACAGAATCTGGATTTTTAAAATCTGACCATATCCGTATAACCATATGTTTGGGCATCAGCTATTTCCTTTTTGTAAATTAAAATGAAAATGGTTCTTTGTTTTTTTTTGGGGGGGGGGACAGGGAGATTTTTGCTATAGAGTGCTTGTTCCTGTTGGAGAGACAGAAAGCAAGAAATCACCCCCTGGGGGAATGGCCATGCTGCAAACCCTTCTCCATTCTCCTCCATTGTCCTCCTGGGATTTTGGGCATACACCCACTTACATTTAAACTGCTGGTGGGAGACTAGAATTGCAGTGTAACCATTAGGCCATTTTCTGGTCCCCCTTAAAATGGTTATTAAGCATGGGAGGATAAGCAAGTAGTCTTGGCTGTTGAAGAATCTGCTTAAAGCTGTGGAATCTCTTCCCGGAGAAGTGCAGGTAGAAATGTAGACGAAGCTTCCTCAGGGTTTTTAATCTTCCTGACGCTTGTCTCCAGGGCCCTCGCTCCCAGGTTTCTGGCTCCAAGTTGAGAATTCCTGATTACGTTTTATAGTTTCGGATCCAGAGTCTTAGATTAGGTATTGTCGCTGAGTTTATAAAACAGAGACAAAGCGGTTGTAGTAATAAGACACACTAGAACTACGTCTTCTGGCTCCCAGTCCAGTGCTCCTTGTCCACGTCCAGGGTTACAATGCCAGGGGGCCGGCATCGCTAAGTGAATGCTGCTGGCAATCCTGGTATAGATGGAAAAATATACCGACCTGACCTCGGTGATTAAAGCAAACTAAATTGGTGTGAATTCTGGTGATTGACTCCTCCCTGCTGTGCTTAATTACTTAATGGTTTTTGTCTTTGTAACAGTTCTTAAGTACTATGGTTCTCTGCTATAAACACTGTAACTGTTTCTTTTTTCTTAAAGTAAACATTCTAACTTTTTGCCCAAGGAAATGAAAATCACCTGAGGAGAGCCTGTCAGGGAAGCCACATTGGGTAGTCTTGTGCTTCCCCTGAGAGAAAATAGAAAACTTGATCAGGTTAGAGAGCCAGGCCGGCAAGAGTAACAGGAAAAGGTCTCTGAGGACCAGGAGTATGCACTGAGCTTTTGAAAGCCTTCATGTCATGGAGAATGCAAATGTATCGAGCAAATAGTGTAGCGACCCAGTCACCCAGCTCCAGTCACTGTCCAGGTGGCTGCTTTGGCCTCATCCCCACTCACATTACTTTCCTGTTACCATTTTTATTTTTTTTTTCATGAAAAAGTGAGTCCTCTCACTTAATTACTTGTTTATTTCATGCTGCATTATTCATCATTCTTTTAGTTTCCCAATCTTCTCATAGTTCTTCTCTTCTGACCTCTCTGTATATTCCTTACTTTTTAAAAGACAGCTTTAGGGCCAGCCCTGCAGTGCAGCAGTTGAGTGCTATGAACAGGGAGCCAGATCCCACACAGCTGATGGCAGTTTGAATCCTGACTCTGGAGGCTAGAAAAACATGCTGAGCCTGTGTGGATGCGTGCCCCAAATACTGACAGGATGGAAAAAGGCAAAGGATTGTGGTGTGACCATGCCCCATGCCCCATTCCCCATTGGGGGTTACTTTCTCCCTGCCATACACACACACACACACACACACACACACGTCCTCTGGCAGTAAAGCAAAGTAATACAAGCAACTTTCCTGGGGCCGGTTGATGGTGCAACAGTAAAACAGTGGTCTACAAGGCAGTCCCACATGGGAAGGTTCCTGATTCAAGTCAGGTGTGACGTCCCTGAGCATGCCAGGCTCATGCTTGCCCAAGAACCGGGGCTTACTGAAGTTGGGAGTGCATCCTTGCAAAACTGTCGAGGTTATGTCTGTCTTCCACACATAAGGAAGAAGTAAATAAGCTTAGCAAACGCAATGATTTTATTCAGGTTTAATTTACATTCCTTGAAACTGCCCCAGTGTAAGTTGCAGCTCAGTCACTGTTAGTGCATTTACGGAGGTGTGCACATCACCAGTCTAACCACAGGACAGTCTGACACCCCAGAAGAGCCTCTGTGCTGGTTTACAGTTAACTCCCAGCCTTGCCTCGGGCCCCAGGCAGCCACTAATCTACTGTCTATAGATTTGCCCTTTCCGCATATTTCGTACCCTAAGTGGAATCACACAGCAGGGGGTCTTTTTGGCTGTCTTACTCCTGCTGTACTGTGTATCAGTACAGTGTTCTTTTTTATTGTCGGCTGCTTTTCCTCTGTGTGGCTATAACACTTTTTGCTTTGCCATTCACCAATCAGTAGACAGTTGAGTTGTTTCCATTACAAATACTGCTACTTTTTTTTTTAAGAGGTTTTTTGCCTTTGGGCCTGAAAGGTTGCAAGAGAGACAGACAGCGAGAAAGTGAGAAATCACCCTCTTTGGGGAGATGGCCATGCCACAATCCTTTCTGCTCCAGTCTCCTTCCAGGATTTTGGGCGCGTGTGTGTGTGTGTGTGTGTGTGTGTGTGTGTGTGTGCATGCACCCACACACACGCGCACAGCATAAGTTTGAAGCCACTGGGCTTGGGACTCGAACTACAGTTGACCGCATGGGAATCTAATGACATAACTGCAACAATATCCAGGAGTGAAGTGGAATTGTTGTCAGTAGATCATATGGTAGATTTATGTTTCACGTGTGTGTGTGTGCGTGTGCGCACGGGCACTAGAGGTCATGTGTGCTCACCAGAGAGAAGGAGGAGAAAGAACTCCCTCCTACCCAAGGGGGCTGGTCAGGCCACAGTTCCTTCTCTTCCTTTTCTCTATCTTGTTGAGATTTCGAATATGCATGCACATGTGCTGGGTCTGGGATCTGAACTGCGTGGTTGACTGTGTGGGAGCTGACTGCCTCAACCTTAGTATAGGGGACCGGCCCTATGTTTAACTTCTTAAGAAACTGCCAAACTATTTTCCAAAGTGTCTTTACCATTTTACATCCTACCAACAGTTTATAAGCATTCTTTTTCTCCACATTGTTGAGACCGTTTGTCATATCTTTCTGTATTATTTTAGAGCAAATCAAAGGGTTCCTATCATTTCATCTGTAAATATTTTGGTGTGTACCTATAAATAAAGGTGCTTTTTAAAAGCATAGCTATGATCAGGTTCAATATTTCATTGTTTATAAATGAGTTTAAAAAGCTTTTGAGACCCAACCATGGCGGAGTGTGCTGGCTGACACCACTGCTCAGCAGGCTGAGGTCACGTGGGAAGTCTGGATCTGGCTCCTGCCCGACCCACTCTAGAAGGCAGGCATGGTGGGTCACGCCTGTAGTCTCAGCTACACAGGATTAGGATTATGGCATCAGAAAATCCTGCCTTTAAAAAAAAATCAGCATCTCAGTGGCATCTTCACATTGTGATTGCTCAATGTGTTTTTTAAGTGTCTTTTTTTTTTTTTTAAAGAGAGATTTTTTTCTATAGGGCACGTGCACTTGCCAGAGAGACAGAAGGTCAGAAAGCTTAGTGGGTGGCTCTCCTCCTGTCTGACTGAACTAGCTCACCTGCAGGGCTTCCCTGTGTGACGCTGTTTCTAATGGCATCTGGGGCCACACTGCAGAGAGGAGGGCTGTGCTGCAATCCCTTATCCTCCAGTCTCCTCTCGGGATCTTGGGCACGCATACACATGTACCCAGCGTGTTTTTCTTTCTTTTTTTTTTTGGAGAGGGTTTTTTGCTATAGGGCGCGTGTGCTCACCAGACAGACAGAGAGAGACATAGAGACAGAAAGCGAGAAATCCCCCCCCCAGGGGGGATGGCCACGCCGCAATCCCTTCTCCTCCATTCTTC
>NW_006204024.1:577995-582429 GCF_000334495.1 Tupaia belangeri chinensis | reverse complement strand
CAAGTGCCTTTTTTTTTTTTTTAAAGAGTTTTTTGCTATAGGGCATGTGCGCTTACCAGAAAGACAGAGACAGACAGAGAGACAGAAAGTGAGAAATCACCCCCCAGGGGGAATGGCCACAATCCCTTCTCCTCCATTCTCCTCTCGGGATCTTGGGCACGCACGCATATGCGTCTGGCATGAGTCTAAGCCACCGGGTACAGGACTTGAACTGCGGTCAACTACATGGGAGTTCAGCAACATATCCATTATGCTAACTGCGGTCCCCCAAGTCTTTTAATATAAGGGATCCCATTCCTCCCAGCCCCCCATGCTAGATTTTGCCGGCTCTTTCCTGGCGGTGTAGTTTAATGTGTTCGTCTCTGTTTTCTGTCACTTGGTTGCTCACCTTCAGGTTGGCTTTCTTTTAGCAGGTCTGCTTCCTAGACAGTGCTGCGTTCTGACGTTGGAGGGCACGGTGTCTGATTGCAATGGTGACCCCGTGGACACTCACTGCTGGCATCTCTTTGTTCGTTAGGTTAGGCGTGTTGATCTTTACGCTGTTCGGTGTCAAAAGCTAGGACTGTTGACCAAGTATGTATTTTATTGTATAGTCACTCTTCTTATATCTGTCCGTGTGGCATACAACCCCAGAAAAGTGTGTGGAGTATCATTCCTTGGGCATTTGCGTGCACAGCCCCTCCTCCCCACAGAGATGACCAGGTGGCTGAGAGGCAGATGTGGTCCTCCATATTCTCAGGACAAGGGAGAATCCCTCTGTAGATGGGAACTTTTCTTAGTATTTCATTGCTTCTCGATGTTGATTTTCACTACCGGTCACAAACCCCGATGCTGCGATGCTGCGGGGCGGTCCTGCAGGTGTGCTGGCTCTGGGAGGCAGGGGGTGAGTACTGGAATGTGGCCTGGAAGTGGATCTCCCAGGATCTTACGGATCTTGTTTTTTCTTTCCTTTTTAAAGATTTTTGAAATTGAAGGGAAGCTAGAAATTCAAGTTTTTATGTGTAATTAGTTGACAACTAATTGAAATTTAAAAACAGAAGCAGTGAGCTATCCCTGTAGCCTAGTGGTTAAGGGAGCCAGATCTCACAGGGCCAACCCTGGTTTGTATACTGACCCAAGAGGCTTAAAAAATTAAGCCCCATAGATTTAAGTGCCTGTGTGTGCCCCAAAATTCTGACAGGAAGGAGCAGTGGAGGAGATTCCAGCGGGATTATGCCCCAGTCGGGGGGGGGGGGGCGCTCTCTCCCTCTCCTCCTCCCTCTCTTCTCTCTCTTACCTGCTCTCCTCCTGCCTCTCCTCCCTGTCTCTGATAAGCAATTAAACAAAAATAAAAGCCAAGCAGAGCGCTGCAGGCCAAGTGGAAGGCACTTGTGGACCAGCACAGAACAGGGACAGTCTGTTGACGAGGTTTTCAAACAGTGGGCGACCTTCAGCTAGCTCGGTCGGATCCTACCACTTCTATTATTTCCTCTTTTTTACTTTCTTTATTTTTGGAGAGATTTTTACTATAGGGCGTGGGCACTCACGAGAGAGACAAAAAGCAAGAAATCACCCTCCAGGGAGATGGCTACTCCACAATCCATTCTTTTCTGTTCTCCTGGAATCTTGGGCATGCACACATAAGCGCCTGGCGTGAGTTTGAAGCCACCGGGTCTGGGACTTGAACTGCAGTTGGCCATATGGAAGTCCAGTGATGTAGCCACTGCACCATCTGCCGGCTCCTATTATTTTCTAAAGTTCAGTTTATCAGATGAACTAACTTGAGGTTTCATTACTCAAAAGCAGTTTAACACGAAGTCATTAGGGAGGCTAAATCAAAAGCATTTCTTATGTTCTGATATTTTTTTTTAAAGAAAGGATTATTTAATTTTATTTATTCATTCAGTCATTTTAATTTGACCAGAGAGAGACACACAGAGAGAGAAAGTGAGAAAGCAAGCCACCAGGTCCAGGACTCAAACTGTGGACAGCCATGTGGGAGTGTCCAGCGTCTTAACCACCACACCACCTGATGGTCCTCTCTGATATATTATTTAAATAACAGAATTGTCAGTATAAAACAACTCTTTTTTTTAATAATTATATATTTAATTTTATTAATTATTGTTATTATAATTTGCTGAAGGACACATGTGCTCACCAGAGAGAAACACACACACACACACCCACACACACACACACACACACACACACAGGAGAGGGAGAAAGTAAGAAAGTAAGCCGCCAGGTTCTGGACTCAAATTATGGTTGACCATGTGGGAATCCAGCCCCTTAACCACCATGCTACCTGCTGGCCCTAACAACTGTGTTTCTAAAGTGAAGAAAGGAGGAGAAAACACCAAAATAGTAGTTGTCTTCGGGTATTGGGATTGTGGGAATCTTGTTTCTTTGTTTTTAAATTTGCTGCAGGGCACCTGGGCTTGCTGGAGAGAGAAAGAGAGAAAGCACCCCCCTCGGCGGGCAGTGAGGGGGTGGCTACGCCGCAGTCCGTCTCCTCCATTACCCTGAGGATTTGGGGCACGCATGCACATGTGCCTGGTGTGCGTTTCAAGTTACTGGACTGGAGTTTAAAGCATGCAGTCTGCCACGTCAGGTCTAGCCGCCTTAACCACCCTGGCCCCGGCTGGCCTCGGGAGTGTTTTTCTTATCTGTTTTCAACATCTCCAGTTCAGACCTGTCTCCTGAGCTCTGGACAGGCATATCCAATCGCCTGTGCCCCGTCTCCTTTCAGAGGTCTCGTAAGTATGCCTACGTGTTAGAAACCCGCCCTCTTCCCACGCCCCTGGCCCTAGGCTGTGTACTTTTCCTCCAAGCCGGTCATTTTCTCAAACCAGAAATCTACCATTTTTAGCAAGGACTCTAGCTTCTCACCACCAGGTCTATAGCTCCTGTGCTCTGAATCACTCCGGGTCCACTCAGTCTGCCGTCTCTCCTGTTACTGTCAGGCCCCGCCGTCCCTACATGCCGTGGGCCAGTGCAGCCACCCCCACCGGGCCCCACTGCAGCTCCAGTTCTGTTTTGTTTGGTAGCTGCGGTGATCTTTCTAGAAGGCACATCTGAGGCCAGCAAATGGCATAGTGGTTAAGGTGCTGGACTCGCACATGGCCAGCTGTGTGTCAAGTCCCGAGCCTGGTGTGCTGTGTGTGTGTGTGTGTGTGTGTGTGTGTGTGCGTGCCCAACTTACTGAGAGGAGAATAGAGGAGAAGGGATTGTGATGTGGCCATCCCCCGGCAGGTCATTTCTTAGTCTCTCCCTGTCTCTCCGGTGTGCATACACTCCCTATAGTAAAAATTTCTCTCTAATCATGTTATTCCCCTTTTAAAATCATCGGTGGCTCCCTGTGCCCCGTAGCAGGGAATGCCTGGTCTTTAATAGGCCTGCCGGTCCCGCTGTGAGCCAGCCTCCTCTCTGGTCTCATCGCTCTTCCTTTTGTTTCTTAGTTTATAAGTGTGCAGCTTGATGAGTAAGTGACTAGACACATCTAATCAAGAGACAGGACAGGACTAGCACCCGGGAGGCCCAGGTTCTCCTGTCCCTTCTCCAAATGTCCTGATGTAGCTGGCGAAATCTAAGAAAGGAGGAGGAAAGAAGTCTTGCCCTTCTTCAGTATCGTGTTATAAGGCCATATGGTACGGAGTGGGAGCCTGCAAGACTGATGGGCAGACCAGGAAGCAGATAGGTACTTGCGCCTTAATGAGAACTTAATATGCGAAGGGGAGCCGCAGAGAGCCGTGGAGGGGGTGCTTGCTCCCAATGGTCTTGGGGTAAGTGACTTTCTGTGTGTGTCGTGGGAATGAAATATTGTAGGTGCCTACCTCACAGCATACCCACGGTTATTCTAGATGAACTAAAACTAAAATGGAAAACCTAACTCTAAAACTTTTAGAATAAAATATATGGAAATATTTTATGAAAAGAAGTATGCTTTTAAAAAGACACTTAAAAAATACTCTCAAGAATAAAGCCTGGGACCAGCAGATGGCGTGGTGGTTAAGGTGCTGGACACTCTCACGTGGTTGACCATAGTTTGAGTCCCAGACCTGGTGGCTTCCTTTCTCACTTTCTCTCTCTCTCTTTTTGTCTCTCTCTGGTAAAATTAAAAAAAAAAAAGTGAATAAATAAATAAAATTAAAATAAATAATTCTTAAAAGAAAAAGAAAGAAAAGAAATCATTTGGTAACCAGCAGTTAGCGTAATGGCTATGTTGCTGGACTCCCATGTAGTCGACCGTGGTTCGCGTCCCGGACCCGGTGGCTTAAAAGCCACGCTGGGTGCGTGTGCGTGCGTGCCCAAGATCCTGAGAGGGGAATGGAGGAGAAGGGATTGCAGCGTGGCCATCCCCCCTGGGGGTGATTTCTCGCTTTCTGTCTCTATGTCTCTCTCTGTCTGTCTGGTGAGCACATGTGTCCTATAGCAAAAACCTCTCCAAAAAAA
>NW_006204024.1:572562-577440 GCF_000334495.1 Tupaia belangeri chinensis | reverse complement strand
AAAAAAAAAAAAAAAAAAGAATAAAGCCTGACAGGCTCTCTCCTTTAAAAAAAAAAAGAAAAGAAAAATTTATACAAAAGATAGCACATAGTTTAGAAAAGAGAAAAGAAGGAGGGCTAGGAGAAGATACTTGCAGTATAGAAATCAAAGGCTGACAGACACTAGCCAGAATACATAAGCATTACAAAATCTAATTTTTAAAACGAGATTTATTATTGGATTTATTATTCTAATTTAAGGAAAATGAGGCTAGGCCATAGAAAAGGTGTCTTACAAAGAGAAACCCAGGAACCAGCAGGTGACATGGTGGTTAAGGCACTGGTCATTCCCATATGGTTCAAGTCCTGGACCTGGTGGCTTGCTTTCTCACTTTCCTTCTTTTTCTCTCCGTGTCTCTCTCTGGTCAAGTTAAAATAAATGAATGAATAAATAAAATTAAATTAAATAATCGGGACCAGCAGTGGTTAAGGCATAGTGGTTAAGGTGCTGGACAGTCCCACATGGCTGACCACGGTTTGAGTCCTGGACCTGGTGGCTTGCTTTCTCACTTTCCTTCTCTTTCTCTCCGTGTCTCTCTCTGGTCAAATTAAAATAAAATGAATGAATGAATAGAAGTAAATAAATAATTTAAAAAGAGAGAGAGAGAGAGAGAGAGAGAGAGAGAGAGAAGCCCCGAGGGCTAAGTGCTCCGACACGCAGTGCTGGGAAGTGCAGGTGGGCAGTGTCAGCCTTGGTTTTCCCTGAGGTGGGGAAAATGAAACGCCCCACAGCATCAAGGTTTGGGGAGGGTGCAGGGAACCACCCATGTCCCGCTTCTATTTAGAAGTCTTGTGGCACCTCTGTGTGCCAGAAACCAGCTTCCCCCCATCCCCACCCCTCAGTCCGCTTAATTTCCCTCCAGGCTGCTCATTTTCTCAAGCCAGAAATCTACCGTCCTCATACTTTGGACGTTGATTTGACAGTTTCTAGTAAGACTGAAGATATATACACTATACACCCCAGATTTTTACATTTAGATGCATTTACTCCAGAAATCCATGCTCACCTGTGTAAGATGTATAGGAATGCTATAGACAGTATTGTAGCAAAGCCTTGAAAGCAGCCTGGGTGTGCCTGAATAGGGAAATGGATATTTTGTGATTTACAGGGGACTGCTTAGAAGATACATGAGAAACTAGAGCATTTAAAATATGTCAGCTCAGAGTCCTCAAAGGATACCATGTGGGGACCAGCAGTTGGCATAATGGCTATGTTGCTGGACTCTCATGTAGTCGACTGCAGTTCAAGTCCTGGACCCGGTGGCTTAAACTCACACTGGGTGCATGTCTTGCTTGCCCAAGATCCTGAGAGGAGAATGAAGGAGAAGGGATTGTGGCATGGCCATGCCCCCTGGGGGGTGATTTCTCGCTTTATGTCTCTCTGTCTCTGTCTTTCTGGCGAGCCCACTCGCCCTAGAGCAAAAACCTTTCCAAAAAAAAAAAAAAAGAGTACCATGTTGCCTGAAGTACATTGACACAATTTATCCAAATGTTATCCAAATGTTGAAAACACAAGACTGATACCTATGATGTTTGTGGATATGGACATACATTGTATACATTGTAGTAAAAATACTTTTTTTCTTCTAATTGTCAGAAGGCACTGTGCTGTGGGGGGAGTAGGAGAGGGGAGAGAGTGAAAAGAGTGAAAGCGTAGCCCACTGGGTGCACTCAGGCTGCAGTCCTGTCTCTTCCAACTCTCCATCCTTTGGGGGTTTGGGGCATTTGGGGCATGCATGTGTACATACCAGGCATGCTTTTCAACCACCAGGATGGGGATTTGAACTGCAGTTGGCCTTGTGGGTTCTGGCTCTCTTAACCACTAGGCTATAGGGCTGCTCCATAAAAATATTTTTATTTATTATTATTATTTCACATATTCAATCACTGTACATCAGTTAGCTTATAAAGAGATTTTACCGAACATGAACTATGCCTCAGACTGGTACAGTTGAGAATCCTATCACGTTATCATCAGCAGGTAATAAGCCATTTCTGTGTCCCACAAATGTCTTCTCTATTTTTTCTCCCGAATTTCCTTACACTTTCCTCCTCTCCCACCCTCCTTCCACACTGTCTCCAGTGTCCGTAGCTGTTTTCGATGCTTTTATGTCCTCCGTCTTTCAGTCTCTACCATAGGGTGCGGGCAGTTGGTTTATGTGGAGACACAGAACCTCTCTTTCATAGCCTGGCTTGCTTCACTCAGCAGCAAATCTTCCATACTCGTTCACGTTCTATCAAATGCCAGGCCGAAAAGTATCTCGTGGAGTATATGTGTCACTCTTTTTTTTTTTTTGAGAGGTTTTTTCACTGTAGGGCGCTTGCGCTCTCCAGACAGACAGAAAGAGACAGACAGAAAGTGAGAAATCACCCCCCAGGGGGGATGGCCACGCCGCAATCCCTTCTCCTCCATTCTCCTCTCGGGATCTTGGGCACGCACGCACACGCGCCCGGCGTGAGTTTTAAGCCACCGGGTCCGGGACTCGAACTGCGGTCGACTACGTGGGAGTCCAGCGACATAGCCATTACGCTAACTGCTGGCTCCCTCCCGCACACTTTTTCAGTTCATTCATCTGTTCGTGGACATTCGGGATGGTTCCATGTCTAGCAATCACGAATAATGCTGCAATAAAGGGAGATGTGCAGGCGCTTTTCTGACTGAGCGCTCTCCTGTCCTTGGGGAGATACCCAGGAGTGGGATTGCTGAATCACATGGTAGTTCTGTGTGTAGGTCTTTGAGGAAACTCCATGTTGTTTTCCGAAGTGGCTGAACCAATTTACATTCCTACCAACAGTGTAGACTTCCCCTTTCACCACAACCCTGCCAACACTTGTTTTTTTTTTTTTAGAGAGAGAGATTTTTGCTTTAGGTCATGTGAACTCACCAGAGGGACAGAGAGAGACAGAGACAGAAAGCAAGAAATCACCTCGTAGGGGGAATGGCCACACCACAATTTCTTCTCCTCCAGCCTTCTCTTGGGATTTTGGGCATGCATGTACACTTGCCTAGTGTGTTTCAGTCCTCCAGGTCTGGAACTCGAACCGTGGTTGGCTACGTGGGAGTCCAGTGGTCCCCCCCGCCCTTTTTTTTTTTTGTATTTTTAATCTTCGCCATTCTGGCAGGGGTTAGGTGGTATCTAATAGTGGTTTTAATCTGCATCTTCCCTATGATGAGTGATGTCAAGCATTTTTTCATATGCTTTTTGGCTGTTCGTATGTCTTCCTTAGAGAGTTTTTTGTTCAACTCATTTTCTCGTCTTTTAATTTTTTTATTAAGAATTATTTTATTGAGGACCAGCAGGTGGCATGGTGGTTGAGGTGCTGGACACTCCCACATGGCCGACCAGGGTTCGAGTCCTGAATCCGGTGGCTTGTTTTCTCACTTCCTCTCTCTCTCACTCTCAACCTCTGTTTCTCTCTGGTTAAATTAAAAAAAAAAAAAGGATGAATAAGTGAAGTAAAATAAATAATTATAACAAAAAGAATTATTTTATTTAACTTTATTTATTTATTTTTAATTTGACCAGAGAAGGACAGAGTGAGTGAGACAGCAAGCCACTAGGTCTGGGACTCGAACCATGGTCAGCCATGTGGGAGTCCAGTGCCTTTAACCACCACACCACCTTCTGGCCCCCATTTTCCCATCTTTTAAGTGGGTTAATCTTTTTCCCCCCTGGTAAACTGCTTGAGTTCCCTGTGTATTCTGGTTATCAGTCCCCTAGCTGAGGCATAGTTTACAAAAATATTCTCCCATTCCGAGGAGTGTCGATTCACACTGATTACTGTGTTGTTTGCTATGCAGAAACTCTTAATCTGCTGTAATCCCACTCCATAAAAATATTCTTTAAATCAAAAGAACCTGACCAATTTCTGGGTGTGGGAAGGGGTGGTGAGGAATCGGCTCAGCAGAGGTGCGCAGGCAGTCTGCTTTGTCACTAAGGCTTTGCTCTTTCTCTTCTTTCCCTCCCATCCTTCCAGTCGGTCTGAAGGAGCTGTAATGCAGACACTTGACGATTCTGGCATGTAGGATATGAGTATTTGCAGTTACTCCTTTTGTTTTTCTGGAATTTAAAAAATATGATTAAAAAGTAGGCCTCATCGGGCGGCAGGCGGCGTGGTGGTGAAGTGATTGCACTCCTACATGGCTGACTGCGGTTGATTCCTGGACCTGGAAACTTGCTTTCTCACTTTCCTTCTCTCTCTGTCTCTCTCTGGTCAACTTCAGAAAATAAACAATAAAATAACAGTGAATAAAAGTAAACAAAAATATTTTTTTTTTTTGAGAGGTTTTCGCTATAGGGCGCGTGTGCTCGCCAGACAGAGAGAGACAGAGAGACAGAAAGCGAGAAATCACCCCCCAGGGGGGATGGTCACGCCGCAATCCCTTCTCCTCCATTCTCCTCTTGGGATCTTGGGCACGCACGCACACACGCCCGGCGTGAGTTTTAAGCCACCGGGTCCGGGACGTGAACCGCAGTCGACTACGTGGGAGTCCAGCGACATAGCCATTACGCCAACTGCTGGTTCCTAACAAAATAATTTTTTAACACACGAAAATCCGCCATCATCTGAGTGTCCCTGGACTACCGGCTTCCTGAGGGCAGGGCTGCTGGTCTTACGGCCGCGCTCGCACAGCGCCCAACGCATAGCGGGGATTGTGCCTCTCAAATGGAGTGACGCATGTTTCCAGCTTTTCTAAAATAAGGACTCATTAGTGGAAAAGGTATTCACAAAAGAACAGGGGTTTCTAAAAATGGAAGATCTGCACACCTGGCTGTTGGGCTGTGTAGCTCCAGGTGTAGATGAGGAGGCTCGGCACATGCTGACCCCCCCCCCCCCC
>NW_006204024.1:549241-572545 GCF_000334495.1 Tupaia belangeri chinensis | reverse complement strand
GCAAACGTGACATTACGACTTGGGCTGGCCGCGGCCCAGTGCTTAGGAGAACTGAGTCCCACGTGGCTGACAGCACAATTTGAGTCATGGCCCTGTGGCTTGAAGAACATGCCAAATGCATGTATGTGCTTGCTCAAAATTCTGACAGGGTGGAGAAATGGAAGAGAAGGGGCCATTCTGTTACCTTCTGTCATGGTATTATCTTAAGACCCCATTTGTCTTTTTCTAGCTAAAGTAATACTTGGTTTGCCTCGTATCATTAGAGATACAGTGACTGAAAAATATAGATTTCTTAGCTGTAGAAGGAAAACACCAAATATTATTAATAGTTTTTACTTATTTATTTATGAATAGGTTTTTGCCTTAGGTGCACGTGCTCAGAGAGACAGAGATAGTGATGAAAGAGAAAGTGAGAAATCTTCCTCCAAGGGGGATGGCCACACGGCCATCCCTTCACCTCCTAGGATCTTGGGCATACATGCACATATGCCCAGTGACTTTCAAGCCGTGGGTCTGGAACTCGGACTGCAGTTGTCTATGTGGGAGTCCAGTGAAGTAACCAGTATGCCATCTCCCGCCCCCAGTAGTTATTATTATTATTCTTTACAGAGAGATTTTGCTATAGGGCGTGTATGCTCGCAATGAGAGACAGACAAAAAGCGAGAAATCTCCCATCGAGGGGATGGCCACACTGCAGTCCCTTCTCCATTATCCTCTTGGGATCTTGGGCACACATGCACACATGCCCAGCACAAACTGTGGTGTACTCTGTGGGAGTCCAGCAACATAACCATTATGCCATCTGCTGGTCCTTTTCCTTTCTTTTTTTTTTTAAAAATTGGTGGGCTGGCAGGTGGTGTGGTGGTTGAGGGTGCTGGACTCCCACGTGGCTGACCACGGTTTGAGTCCCAGACCTGGCGGCTTGCTTTCTCACACCCCTCCATCTTTAAAAAAATTGTCAGAGGGCACATGTGCTGAGGAAGTTGAGGGGGGTGAGGGTGGGGAGAAGTACCCCCATGGCCATGAGGAATGGCCAGGCCGAGAGCCTTTCCCCTCCCTTTCTCCCTCCTTTCAGGATTTTGGGCATGCATGTGCACATGCTCAGTGTGTTTCTCAGGCCACTGGGTCCAGGACTCACACTGCATGGCTGACCATGTGGGATCCAGCTGCCTTAGCCATCAGGCCATGGGCTGGTCCTTAAATTGGATTTTTTAAAGAATTATTTAATTTTATTAATTATTATCATTATCGTAATTATTATTAAATTCACCAGAAAGAGACAGAGAGAGAGAGGGAGGGAAAGTGAGAAAGCAAGTCTCTAGGTCTGAGATTTGAACCATGTGGGCGTCAGCCATGTAAGAGTCCGGCTCCTCTGCCACCATGCCATCTAGTGACACTTCAATTTGATTTTTTTAAAAAATAATACTTTATTTATTATCATTATTCTTCCATTTGACGAGAGAGAGAGAGAGAGAGAGAGAGAGAGAGAGAGAATGAGACCGAGAAAGCAAGCCGCAAGACCTGGGACTTGGACCACAGGCGACCGTATGGGAATCCAGCACCGCAACTATCACACCACCTGAATTTGATTTTTAAAACTGCCCTATATATTTCACTTTTGGAAGTCAGATAAAAATTATTTTCATTTTCCTTTCAAAGATGTGGTTTATAGAACCCGCCCCACCCCCGCAAATGGGTTGGATGAAGAAGAACTAGAGCAGCACAAGTAGTAGTCACCCTCCCTACAGGATTAAAGGAATGAAATGGTGTGTGTGTTTAGCATGTTACAGGGAATGTGCTTTTCGTCGACTTAGAAGGTTTCTACTACAAGAATACTACAGATCTTTCCCACTGTTCATCCCTTCAGTTGTGTTCCTCAAATTTAACCACTACTGCCATTTAGTATATCTTTCCAGATTTTTCTAAATACTTGTAATGGTTGGGGCCAGCAGGTGGCGTGGTGGTGGAGGCACTGGACACTCACATGGCTGACCACAGTTTGAGTCTCAGACCTGGTGGCTTGCTTTCTCACTTTCCTTCTGTCTCTCTCTCTGGTCCGATGAAAATAAATGAACAAAAAATAAAAACTAAATAGTTGTTTTTTAAAAAATAATTGTAATGATATACACAACACACACACACAATTCATCCCTTGCATGTAGATTTCTTTTTTCTTATTATTAGTTTGCTGTAGGGCACATATGCTTGCCAGGGGGAGAAAGAGGGGAAGAGAGAAAGTGAGAAAGCGAGAAGTCACCCTGTAGGGGAATGGCCGTGACACAATCCCTTCTTTGTCCTCCTCTCGGGATTTTAGGCATGCATGTGCAGGCGCCCAGTGTGTTTTTCAAGCCAAGTCCAGGACTCAAACTCTGGTCAGCCATATGGGATCCAGCCACTGTAACCTCCATGCTGCCTGCTGGCCCCTTGCCCTCAGTTAGAATACTAGTTTTATCACTTACTAGCCTTAGGTTGTAAGCAAGTTTTTTCTATCCGGACCTCTTGTTTCTTCATTTATCAATATAAAATGGGCATTAAAAACACCTGCTTCAGAGAGTTGTAAGAATGAATGGTGATGTAGAAAGTTCTTTGTGCACTGTTAGATACAAAGTCAAATGCTTGCAATCTCTGAGACCCTTTGGGAAACAGACAAACTTTACGCTGTTTACGTGCTAGTAGGTAGCTGTTGAAATGTAGTTAAAATTGGTGGTGTGGTGGTTAAAGTGCCTGGATCTCACACAGCAGACTTCTCATTTAAAGTCCCAGACCCGGCAGCTTGAAGAACACGCTTGGCATGTGTGTGTGCATGCCCAGGATCCCAGATAGAGAATGGATGAGAAGGGGTGGTCTCATTGCCATCTCCACTGGGGGGTGGGTTCTCACTTTCCCTGTCTCTCTGGTGAGTGCATACACCCTATAGCAAACAAACAGATGAAGTCATTAAATGTTCATTGCGTGAGTCTGGTATTGTCACTGCCATGGCTCTACGGCAGATCGTCCTCTTGCCTCCTCTTGCTTTGTTACGCCATCGTGGGCACCACTGTAATTTCTAAGAGGGTAACTGGAGGAAGGCGAAATGCGAGTGTGAAGGTGTTTGTTTGTTTGTTTGTTTGAGAGGTTTTTGCTAAAGGGCACATGCGCTCCCCAGAAAGAGAGAGAGACAGACAGAGAGATAGAAAGTGAGAAATCACCCCCTGGGGGGATGGTCACACAGCAGTCCTTCCTCCTCTTGGGATCTTAGGCAGGCACGCACATACTCCTGGCGTGAGTTTAAGCCACCGGGTCTGGGACTCGAACCGCGGTCGGCTACATTGGAGTCCAGTGACATAACCGTTACGCTAACTGCTGGTCCCAAGTGCAGAGGTTTCTGTGCTCCTCACTTCCACCCCATCCGCAGATGCTGGCCCAGCGGACAGGGCTTGGTCCTGGGTGTACACATCTGTGGCTTCCCTGTGGTGAACAGGAAGGGTTCCTTGTTCCTGGACAGTTCAGACTGGGTGTTGATTTTCAGACCTATTATCTCCGGGGTTGAGTACTTTTCACCTCTTGGGAAGTCCTTACTGGTGTTCTGTAAATCCTCGTTTACTTACGTGTAGTTGAGCCGAAGTTGACTGGGTGATCAGCCTCGCCTTCCTAGCCTCATTTAGTCTAGAGATTTCTGTCTGCAGGGTCTGTGTAGTGAGGCACGGCTCACTGACCTTATTTGAGTAGGTCATGTTAGCTTAAATGGAGGCCTTCCTTTACTGAGCCTTACTGCTGAGTTTTCTAAAATCTCCCCTAACCTCACCCCCTCCCCAGATGCTGGCTAAGCGGACAGGCCTTGGTCCCAAAGTATACGGCTCTGTGGCTTCCACACGGTGAAAGGAAAGGTTTCCTTGACCCTGGACAGTGAACAGGGAGTGCCAGTGCCGCGTAAACACTGCAGAAAGCCAGATCCCACCTGGCCAATTGCAGTTTGAATGCCAGTCCCAGTGGCTCGAGGAAACACACCAAATCCTGAAGGGAGGTAGAAACGGAGGAAAGTGGATTGCGGAATGACCACTCCCCATTCAGTGGTGCTTTCTCTCTTCGGCACGCCTCTGGTGATGGTGATAAAGATAAATAAATATGCACACATGGCCAGCAGGTGGCATGGTGGCTAAGGTGCTGGGTCTCACATGGCTGACTTCACGTGGCCTGAGTCCCAGACCTAGAGGCTTGAAAAACATGCTGGGCACATATGCATGCATGCCCAAAACCCCGAAAGGAGAATGTAGGAGAAGGGACTGCAGCCTGGCCATCTCCTCTTGGGGGAGGGGGATGTTAATTTCTCATTTTCCCTCTCTCTGTTTCTCTCCAGCAAGCGTACACACCCTATGACAAATAACTTAAAAATTAAAAAAAGAAAAAAAAAAACCACAAAGATATGCTATTAGAAAAAAAAAAAAGAAAAGGAAGGAAGAAAGAAAAGATTGGGTGTTAAAAAATTGTTTTTTTTTTTTTTTTTGGCAGAGGTTTTTTGCTATGGGGCGCATGTGCTTGCCAGAAAGAGAGAGAGAGACAGAAAGCGAGAAATCACCCCCAGGGGAGATGGCGATGCTACAATCCCTTCTCCTCCACTCTCCTCTCGGGATCTTGGGCACGCACGCACATGCGCCTGGTGTGATTAAGCCACCGGGCCTGGGACTTGAACTGTGGTCAGCTATGTGGGAGTCCAGCGACACAGCTATTACGCTGTTAGTCCCTGGAGAATCATTTTTTCAGTTCATTCATTTATTTTAATTTGACCAGAGAGAGAGAGGGAGTGAGAAGCAAGCCACCAGGTCTAGGACTTGAACCTTGGTAGACCGTATGGGAGTGTCCAGCACCTTAACTACCATGCCACCTGCTGGTCCCGCTGTTGGAGGATTTTCAGACTGATGATCTCATTTTAGTAAGCTACTGACCAAGCCATATGACTGACTACAGATCGCAAGGTTCTTCCAGCCTAGTGGACCTGAAAGACCGGGTGTGTGCACAGGTGCCCAAGACCCTGACATGCTGGAGGGCTGGAGGGGTCAGGTGTGACTCGCCTCGTCCTCATGCCTGTGCACATGCTGTCCCTTATGAACGGTGCCCTCTATATGAACAACGGTAAATAAACTTTGTGCGAGTTAACCGGAGGCGGGGTCCGAGGACAGTCTTGCAACTCTTACTGGCATGTAAATACCTTCTTTGAAAATAGCTTTGGCTTTTTTTTCTAATTATAATTTAATTCACAAGCACTGGTAGAAATTTAGAAAGTATAGAAAAGTGTAAAGGGAAAATTGTTACATTTCCATCAGCACTAGCATTTTTATAGCTTGGTGAGTTTCTTTCTAGTCTTTTATTAAGGAATACATGTAACGGCCAGCAGGTGGCGTGGTGGTTAAGGTGTTGGACCCCACCTGGGAGTCCCCGACCTGGCAGCCTGCTTTCTCACTTTGCCTCTCTCTATCTCTCTCTGGTGAGCACACATGCGCTGTAGCAAATTTAAAAATAAGAAGAATAATAAATAAAATTAAATAATTTAAAAAAATGTAAGTATTTGCCACTTGTATTGATTCAAAAATGACTCGGTAGGGGCCAGCAGGTTGCGTGGTGGTTAAAGGTACTGGATTCCCACATGGCCGTCCGCGGTTTGAGTCCTGGACCTGGTGGCTTGCGTGCGCTCTCTGTCTCTCCTTCTGTGGTCAAGTTGAAATAAACAAATGAATAAAAATAAAGAAAGAATTACTTACTAAAAGGAAACAACTCTGGAGGTAGTTTGGGTTCTGCTCTCTACATTCAGCGCTATCTTTGGTCTCCCGGGTTTGGAGCTCGTGCTGTGTGGGTGACTTCCGTGTCAAATCTGTGTTGAAATCCCAACGTTGTCATGGTAGACCGTGTGGCCCTGGGTAGGCACTCCTCCCGTGTCCCTCCCCTGGAGGGGCCCTCATCCTAACCACCCTGGGCTGAGTGGGGGTTATAGAGCACAGGCAAAGCCCTGGGGACATAACCCAGTTCTTGGGAAGTGCCGGAAAGCACAAGTTGGTGTGTTATTTTTGTTTAAAATAGTCTTCAGAAACCTGTTTTCACTGACATTGAACCAGATGAAATAATATAAAGATAAGAAAAACAGTAAAGGAATGCATTGTTCATGCCAGAATAAAAATACTAAAACCTTCTCTATAAGAGAACAATAGAAATGTTTTCTCAAAAAAGAAAAACGAGGAACGTACATTGTGGTGGGGCAGACGCTCCTAGCAGGCTTCCACTCTGGCTGCACGGCTACCACGCACTGGCTAAACTGGAAGCAGCTCACTTGAACGTGTTAAACTTTACCAAGGATGGTAGACATGCTAAAATGGCCCGTCGTGGCCCAGCGCGGTGCGTTTCCACAGGAGGGGGCCAGAACTGTTGCCACGTGCCTCCTCCAGCCTCTTCCCTCACTGCCTGGAAAGTCCCTCTCTCCTGGGAGCACTGTCACCACTGGGCATTTCCCCTGCCTTTCGCATTTGTTACGCCTGCTGCCCTGCGCTGCGCCGTCCGTGTGCTCTGCCCAAGTTGTGTGCGTTCATTCTTCTCTGCATCCTTGCTCAACTGGGGATTCTGCCAGGGAACTAGGCCCTAATGTCCCTCGTATGTGGTTGAATTAATTTCTCCCCTGTGCAGCTAGGGTAGTAGTGGCCATGGGAAATCCTGGGAAAATTGAGAAGACAGTCCCTTATCATTTCTATAGGGCTTAATCCCCTCACAGGACTTTGTGAGCCTTAGCGTCTCTGGGTTTACTGCTCAGCAGCTTTCCCTGCCTTCCGCCATCAGGTGACCCTGTCCTTCTCTTTGGCTTTCCTCCAGTTCCCCTTGGGAGAGCTGGGAGAGCTGGCCAGCTGCAAGCTCCGCCCTCCCACTGGGAAGGGGCAGCCCAGCAACAGGCCTCAAATGCATTGCTGAGCTCCTAAGGAAATGCCGAGATTCCTAGGGGCCCAGGAAAGGGAAGAGGGAGCTGAAACCCCAGTGGGTAGAGGGACAGGGAGGTCAGGGCTGCCCTGAGGCGTTGCAGGAACCAGGACCCAGAGCCTTCCACTTTTAACAGCTGCCGAAGAGAAATTGGGACTGAAGCCTTGGACCTGAGCTTGGAACTACTCCCCTCTCCTTCCCAGCCAGTAATCTAGACTCAAAGAGCTATGCTTTGGGGCTAGGAAGTGGAGTCCTCCCAAAGGCGACAAAGTGTGTTGCAGTTCTCTGAGGGTGGAGAGGAGGACAATCCCTTTTGTCTGCAAGAGGTCTGAGCCAGAGCTGCGCCTACTGGCCTTTGGTGCTTGCCCATAGACTACCTTTGCTGTCTAGGAGATTCCAGATCTGGAATCATGTAAAGAAAAAGCTGCACACTCATTGAAGATATGGCCATTTTAGCACATAATTCTTTTTTTTGGGGGGGGAGAGTTGTTTTGTGCTATAGGGTACATGTGCTCACCAAAAAGACAGAGACAGAGAAACAGAAAGCGAGAAACCATCCCCGGGGGGGGGATGGCCACACTGCAGTCCCTTCTCCTCCATTCTCCTCCTGGGATCTTGGGCACGCACGCACACACACCTGGTGTGAATTTAAGCCACCGGGTCTGGGACTCAAACCATGGCCAACTATATGGGAGTCCAGCAACGTAGCCACTATGCCCATTTGCTGGTCCCCAGCACATAATTCTTACTATTAACACTCAGTGCTTATGCACATGTGAGAGTCTTTGCAAAACCCTGGTTGTCGCCGAATTCATTATACCCTTGTCCTTTGGGCCTTCCAGTTACTCAGTTAGGACTGGATTCATGATGCTGATGTGGGGTATGTTCAGCCAAGCTCAGGATTATCCTGTATCCAGAAGATTTTGTCTCCACTTATCTAATTCCTGGGGTTCCTTTTGCATGTGGCTTTGTTCCTTAAAACCCTATAATATACTGTATCATTTTAAAAAAGATTTATTTAATTTTATTTATCATTGTTTTAAAATTTTGCTGTAGGGCCGTGTGCTCACCAGAAAGAGAGAGAGAAGGTGAGAAAGCAAGCTGCTAGGGCCGGTTCTAGAACTGTGGTCCAGCATGTGGGAGTCTAGCACCTTAACCACTATGCCACTGCTGGTCCCTACTGTATCATTTTTAGGCACAAGTGAATCCTAGTATAAAATTCAATGATGGGGGAACCAGCAGTTAGCGTAATGGCTATGTCACTGGACTCCCACGTAGTCGACCGCGGTTCGTGTCCCGGACCTGGTGGCTTAAAACTCACACTGGGCACGTGTGCGTGCGTGCCCAAGATCCCAAGAGGAGAATGGAGGAGAAGGGATTGCGGCATGACCATCCCCCCTAGGAGGTGATTTCTCGCTTTCTGTCTCTATGTCTCTCTCTGTCTGTCTGGTGAGCGCACGCGCCCTACAGTGAAAATCTCTCAAAAAAAAAAAATTCAATGATGGAAAGTTAGTGTGCAGAGCCACTTTTCCTCCTCAGTGGAAGGTGCCCGGTGTGAACTGATAAGATTGGTATGTTTGTGTTCTTGGGCTACTTTGCCCCCATATATTGAGTGCCTCCTGGCCGCCAGGCATTGTGAAGAGGACTAAAACATGGTCCCTTCTGCCCTGGAATTCGCGTTCCAGCTGACCGCCGAGTTTGCCCGGAATCCATACAAATGTGCCGCAATGAATTGAGTCCATTGTGTGCTGCCCTCTGCAGAACTGTTGCTATCCTGTGAATTTCCAACCAGTCGCCTTCAGCTCTTGGAGGAAGATGAGTTACCACAGCTATGTGTATGAGGGGGACTTGAGAACACTTGTGGAGAAATGGAATTAAAGTAGGAGTTTATTTTGATACACAAAAAAGAAATTGAAATTCATGCATAGTTTTTTCCTGACATGCATTTTCCATGATCTTTTTGTTATAAAAGAATTATTTCATTGTATTTATTTTATTAGTAGTAATTTTCAGTTTGACCAGAGAAAACAAGCCACCAGGTCCAGGACTCGAACCACAGTCGACCATGTGGGAGTCCAGCACCTTAACCACCATGCCACCTGCTGGTCCTTTCCATGAGCTTTTTGAAGATCCCCTCAGGTCGTTGAGTATTTGTAAACATTGGCTGGCCAGCAGGCAACTAGATACTTTGATTTTCCAAGCAAATGAGCAGGTTGAATAAGGAAAATGAACGTTTCCATGTCACTGACTTCACCGCTGCCCATCTCCTCAGGCTGATGTGAGGCACAAGGTTCATCTGAACACTTTCGGATTCTTCAAGGATGGGTACATGACGGTTAATGTCAGCAGCCTCTCCCTGACTGAGCCTGAAGGAGCCACGGCCAAGGATGCCATGGTGAGTCCCTTCGAATGGAAGGAGAGGGGTTACCGTGGTAGCTGACTGCAAGGCTCACCCCCGCCCCCGGTGCCTACAGAAGGTATCAGGACATGGAGAAGTTGAAGTCGTGTGCACCAAATTGTATACTAGGCCTCAGACAGTCTCACTCTAACGCCTGGGTTGTGCTTCTTTCGTAGTTTCAGGAATTAACGACTCTGCTTGAGCATGTGGTGCCTTCTTACAAAATGAACGCTAAGAGCATAGAGGAAGCCGGGTCGGGAGGATCGCGGGGGCAGTCGTGGTCGTTTACCTCCACTCTTTTTACTCCCCATAGATCGGATTCAGCCTTGAGCGCACAAAGAATGACGGCTTCTCTTCCTACCTGGTAAGCCGTGAACGTGGGACCTGGTCACTGTCTTCACGGCAGGCCAGGGCACCGGGAGGGAACCGTGTCCTCGAGGGAGCAGCTGCTGCGACTTCCCAGTGCCATTGGGCATCCGCAGTCGTTCACGGAAGTGGATCCACTCGGATGTCTTCCCTGAAAACTTGCTGTCGTTGTTCTAGGGGCATGAGTAAGGCGGTGTTCTTCCTTTCTCAGGATGAAGACGTGAATTACTGTATTTTAAAGAAACAGTCTCTGTCTGTCACCCTTCTCATCCTAGACATCTCCAGAAGTGAGTAAGTAACACCAGTGTTCATTTCAGCCCTAGAGCAAAGATAGAACTTGTAGCCAGCCAACACTCGATGAGGGCTGTCAGTGCCAAGCACTGTGCTGTGGGTGAGAGGCAAATCAAGGGCTGGCCCCATGGCCTAGTGGTTAAGAGAGCCACAACCCATATGGCTGAATGCATGGTTCAAATCCCAGCCCCAGAGGCTTAAAACCCACACTGGGTGTGTGTCTCTCTGTGTGTGTGTGTGTGTCTCCCAAATCCCCATGGGATGGAGAAATGGAGAAGGAGTTGTGTGACCATGCCTCACAGGACATGCTTCCTCTGTCTGCCCCTCTGTTTCTCTGCCGAATCCACAAACCCACTGGCAAATTAAGAAACAACACAAGACAAAAGGCATGATGTTGGCTATGGAGGTCCCACCTTGAGGGGTTTCTGTGGATGAGTCGGGGAGACAGAGCAGCAGCCCCACGGCACATAGGGGAGCCCCGGGAACGGTGGGAGGGAGGGAGGGAAAGGCCTCAGGTAGGTGACAGCTCCCCAAGCCTTCTGTGATTGGGCTTTTTTTTTTATTATTATTATCATCATTTGGAAAGGTTTTTTCCTATAGGGCACGTGCACTCGCCAGAAAGAGAGAGAGACAGAAAGACAGAGAGAGACAGAGAGACAGAAAGCGAGAAATCACTCCCCAGGGGGGATGGCCACGCTGCAGTCCCTTCTCCTTTCTCCTCTTGGGATCTTGGGCACGCACGCACATGCATCTGGTGCGTGAGTTTAAGCCACCCGGTCCAGGACTTGAACCACGGTTGACTACATGGGAGTCTAGCTACATAGCCATTACAATAACTGCCGGTCCCTATTATTATTTTTTTAATAGAGATTTTTGCTACAGGGCATGTACGCTCACCAGATACAGAAATAGCAAGAAATCACCCCCTGGGGGGATGGCCGTACCACAATCCCCTCTCCTCCATTAAGCTGGGGCCCGGTTCACTGTCTTCACGGCAGGCCAGGGCACCGGGAGGGAACCGTGTCCTCGAGGGAGCAGCTGCTGCGACTTCCCAGTGCCATTGGGCATCCGCAGTCGTTCACGGAAGTGGATCCACTCGGATGTCTTCCCTGAAAACTTGCTGTCGTTGTTCTAGGGGCATGAGTAAGGCGGTGTTCTTCCTTTCTCAGGATGAAGACGTGAATTACTGTATTTTAAAGAAACAGTCTCTGTCTGTCACCCTTCTCATCCTAGACATCTCCAGAAGTGAGTAAGTAACACCAGTGTTCATTTCAGCCCTAGAGCAAAGATAGAACTTGTAGCCAGCCAACACTCGATGAGGGCTGTCAGTGCCAAGCACTGTGCTGTGGGTGAGAGGCAAATCAAGGGCTGGCCCCATGGCCTAGTGGTTAAGAGAGCCACAACCCATATGGCTGAATGCATGGTTCAAATCCCAGCCCCAGAGGCTTAAAACCCACACTGGGTGTGTGTCTCTCTGTGTGTGTGTGTGTGTCTCCCAAATCCCCATGGGATGGAGAAATGGAGAAGGAGTTGTGTGACCATGCCTCACAGGACATGCTTCCTCTGTCTGCCCCTCTGTTTCTCTGCCGAATCCACAAACCCACTGGCAAATTAAGAAACAACACAAGACAAAAGGCATGATGTTGGCTATGGAGGTCCCACCTTGAGGGGTTTCTGTGGATGAGTCGGGGAGACAGAGCAGCAGCCCCACGGCACATAGGGGAGCCCCGGGAACGGTGGGAGGGAGGGAGGGAAAGGCCTCAGGTAGGTGACAGCTCCCCAAGCCTTCTGTGATTGGGCTTTTTTTTTTATTATTATTATCATCATTTGGAAAGGTTTTTTCCTATAGGGCACGTGCACTCGCCAGAAAGAGAGAGAGACAGAAAGACAGAGAGAGACAGAGAGACAGAAAGCGAGAAATCACTCCCCAGGGGGGATGGCCACGCTGCAGTCCCTTCTCCTTTCTCCTCTTGGGATCTTGGGCACGCACGCACATGCATCTGGTGCGTGAGTTTAAGCCACCCGGTCCAGGACTTGAACCACGGTTGACTACATGGGAGTCTAGCTACATAGCCATTACAATAACTGCCGGTCCCTATTATTATTTTTTTAATAGAGATTTTTGCTACAGGGCATGTACGCTCACCAGATACAGAAATAGCAAGAAATCACCCCCTGGGGGGATGGCCGTACCACAATCCCCTCTCCTCCATTCCCTTCTCAGGATTTTGGGCACGCATGCATACCCAGTATGAGGTCCCCCCCCAATTATTTAATTAATTTTATTTATTTTTTCATTCATTTATTTTAATTTGACCAGAGAGAGACACGGGGGGGGAGTATGTAGGGAGAGAGAGAAAGAGAGAGAAATGGAAAGCGAGAGAGCAAGCCACCAGATCCAGAACTCGAACTGTGGTCGGCTATGTGGGAGTGTCCAGCACTTTAACCCCCACGCCACCTGCTGGTCCCCACCTTGTATGAGTTTTAAGCCCCAGGATCTAGGACTCAGACCGCGGTCGGTCGACTATGTGGGAATCCAGCAATGTAACCATTACGCCATCTGCTGGTACCCCATGATTGGGCTTTTACCAAGTGAGTAAGAAAGGGAAGAGCTTTTGGGGCCGAGGGAACAGTCTGTACAGAGGCATAGTAGCTTGAAATAGCGTAGTGTGCTCAGTGAGCCCAGGTCATTATTGACAAAGAGCCGAGACAGAGCTCAGCTGCAGTGCAAGCAGTCGGGGCCACCATCACCGCGGCACGAGCAATGGGCTGCCACTGTGCCAGGTGAGGGCTGCATGGGAGGTCCAGCTTTGGCTCCTGGACTGACCAAAGTAGGCCAGGCACAGTGGCGTGTGCCTGTATCCTAGCTCACGAAGAGGACTGTGATACAGCAATCTCCCCTCTCTTCCACTTTCTCTTTCTTCTCTCTTCACAAAAAAAAAGAAAACAAAACCTGCTTTAAAAAAAAATGACTGGGTCCAAATTATGACTCCTGCTATTCACTAGCTGTGTGACAGGGGTCACAGTGTCTTTATCTGCTACACAGTAATAGTATCACAATGTCTTTATCTGCTGCACAGTAATAGCATCTATCTCGTAAGATTGTTGGAGAACCTTTTTGGCAATTCAGTCTTTTAAAAATATTAGAACAGCAGATTGTGTAATGATTATGTTGCTGGACTCCCATATGGCTGACCGTGGTTTGAGTGCCAAACCTGGAGGCTTGAAACTCAGGGTGTGTATGTGTGTGTGTGTGTGTGCGTGCACACACGTGCGTGTGTGCATGCATGCCCAAAATCCCTAGAGGAGAATGGAGGAGAAGGGATTGTGGCATGGCCATCACCCCTGGGGGGAGTGATTTCTCATTTTCTGTCTCTTTGTCTCTTTGGTGAGCACACACACCCTATAGCAAAAATCTCCCCTGTCCCCCCAAAAATATTTGAACACAAATGAATGATAGGACTTTGTGATTTTTCAGTTCAGCATTTTCCACCTTGCCTCTTTACAAGTCCCTCATGTGTTCTTTCTAAGGAGGACTTCAAAGGGCTTCAAGCTAGGAATAATGTGCTCATACTTGCCTTTTTTTTTTTTTTCCTAAGTTTTGCAAGAGATTTATGTACTCATTGGGGAGAGACAGAGAGAGCGCGCGCGAGCATCCCCTTGGGGCATGGTCACACTATAACCCCTCTTACCCCAGTCTCTCTCTTCTTTTAGCATTTTGGGCATGAACACACACACATTATTATTTCTGATTTGGCCAGAGAGAGACAGAGGGGGAAGGAGAGTGAGAGAACGTGAGAAAGCAAACCGCTGGGTCTAGGACTCTTAACTGTGATTGGCCATGTGGGAGTCCAGCGCCTTAATCACCGCGCCGCCTCCTGACCCCAAGATTGGCTTTAAGGTTGGCCACTAGCTATCCAGAAGAGGGTGGATTTGAGATGAGAAAGAATGGACACTGTATGGTGTGTCCTTGACAGAGACAGAGAGAGAAATGAGGACAGTGAGAAAGCACCCCGGGGAGACGGCATCCTACAGTCCCTTCTCAACTCTCCCCTGGGGATTTTGGGCACACATGCACATATGCCTGGCATGTTTTTCAAGCCACTCAGTCTGGGACTCGAATCACATACTTAGCTATGGGATCTAGCCATCTTAACCTCTGTGCTCTCTGCTAGCCCTTTCTCTTCAGGAAAAAAACATGCTTTGTTGTAAAACTGTTAGATTCTAACTCTATAAATGTTCTCCACGATAATCCGTTTTCACGTAAGAAAGTTAGTCTGACAGTCTTTTGTATTAGCTAGGATGCTTTGGCATCAAGCAACAAAAGACTTGGATTGGCTTAAACAGTGGCTGAAAGTCCAGCGTTGGGGCAGGTGGGCTTCAGGTGGGAGGACGGCAGTGGCTTACTCACACGAGGGACTCGGGTGCTTCTCACCTCTCTGCTCTGCCCTCCGCGATGTTAGCGTGTCCCTCAGGCAGGGTTACCGAGCCAACACCAGATGGTTCAGCTTCGTCGTTCATATCCAGCCAAGGTAAGGTGGGAGGCTTCTCTCCAAGTCAGGATGAGAAGCTGCTTGAGTGTGCCAGCTTAGGTCACCTGTCCACTCAGGCATGGAGAACGTTCCCCACCTCTTCAGCATGAGACGGAGTAAATACAGTTAGGTCTGTTAGGAAGGAGGAAGGGCAGAAGTGGGTATTAGGCAAGCAGCTGCTGGAGGCTACTGCCCTCAGCTGCCCTAGACTCCACTTGAAGTGCTCACTGGTTTTTCTCCTCTCATTCTGTTTCTCTTGTGCACCAATTTGCTGAGCATATTAAGGATGCTTAGGGGAAACTACGCCCAGCAGAATCATGTGATTGTTAAGAACTTGAGCTTTAGGGTGAGACCGTTTGAATCCTTGCCAGCTACTTACTAGCTTGATGCCCTTGGGCACGTTATATAATCTTTCTGAACCTCAGTTCCAGCGTCTGTAAAATATGGATAATATTAATAGAATCTGTGTTGTAGGACTTTGTAAGGACTATGCAAGTCGATGGATTGAGAGCATCACACAGTGCCTAGCACACAGCACTTAAATGGCTAGTAGCACCACTTTGAACTTTCCCATTCTATCTCGAATGAAGGGTACTAATGAAGTCTCCACCAGAAGCCGGTACCCAGTTACCAAAGATCATCTTCGGCAAGGATGCGAAGACCTTTGGCCAGAGCCAGGAGCCTAATATTATCCCTGTGCCAGCAGGCAACCAGACACAGAACAAGCCAGGTAAACTGTAGAGCGGAAGGTAGCATTTACTGTTCTCTACCCTGCTTTGGAGCTCCTGTTTCCTTCCTAAGTAAAAGCAAATATGATTTCTGTTGTTGTCTTAGCATTGTTATATTTTGGAGGTTATACAAAAATACATAACTTAAAAGCGTGGAAAATGTGGAGAAGATGGAAAAAGAACAGTTATTTCTCCTTATTTCAGTTTTAAAACTTTAGTAACTTAAGTTTCCGTAAGCTTGTGTCCTAAATCTAGACATTTAATTTTTTTAATTTACATTTATATTTATAATTTTATATGCATGCTGTTCAACTTTAAAGTATTTTGTAGCTATTGAATATCTTAATAAGTAGATACTGTAATTTGCCCAACTTTTCTCCTTAAGGGGATACATTTGTATTTTAATACTGTTATAAATATTGCTACATTGGACTTCTCTATTATATCTATAATACTTTCTTTAGGATGGGTTCCCAGAATTGGAATTTCTAGCTCAAAAGATAGAAATACTTTAGAAAATATTGATGCATGTTTTTAAATTCTTTCCCAAGCCAGTTATGTAAATTTATATTCCTGTTAGAAATGTGTAGGAATAGTGTACACATCACAATGTCCTAGCCAATGGTGGATAATTTTTATGTAATCCTAAATGAAAGAAGAAAATGGTATTCTTTTTTCTTTAGAATATGTATGTATATATTTATTTTATTTTTGTATTTATGTTTAACTGTCATAAATTTTTACGGCATACAATATGATTCTTTTTTTTTTCTTTTTGGAGAGGTTTTCACTATAGGGCACGTGCGCTCGCCAGACAGACAGAGAGAGACGGACAGAAAGTGAGAAATCACCCCCCCGGGGGGATGGCCACGCCGCAATCCCTTCTCCTCCGTTCTCCTCTCAGGATCTTGGGCACGCACGCACACGTGCCCAGTATGAGTTTTAAGCCACCAGGTCTGGGACACGAACCGCGGTCGACTACGTGGGAGTCCAGCAACATAGCCACTACGCTAACTGCTGGTCCCTACAATATGATTTTTTAAAGCATGTGTTCAGTGTAATAATCAAATCAGGGATGTTACTGTATACGTCATTTTCCACATGGAACTTTACATTCTTATGTCTGTTAAGTGTTTTGCTGCGCCTCTCCCACCCACCCTCCACAGTCCAACCCTCCTCCCCAGTGTAGTCTCTGGTATCGACACCTGTCCACCTGTCCTCCCTACTGTTTTCTAATCTTTCGATTTATGCCATGTAGTGCAGACATACAGAATACACTGAGGAGGGACATAACTATGTTTGTCTTTCATAGTCTGACTTATTTCCCTTAGCATTCAATCTTCTGGATTCATCCACTTTATATTGAGTAACGGAATCTTGTTCTTTATAGCTGAGTAATAATCTATTATGCATATGCACCACATATTTTAATCCAATCATCAGTTTTGGGGCACTTAGGTTGATTCCATGACTTGGCGCTTGTGAGTAATGCTGTAGTAAATATGGATGTACAAGTGTCTTTCTGAGTTTTCCTGTTCTATGGGTAAATATCAAGGAGTAGGATTACTGGGTTAAATGGTGGATTTTATTGGTAAGTTTTTAAGGAACCTCCATATAGTTTTTCACAGTGGCTGTACTAATTTCTCACCAGCAGTGCCAGCGGTTCCTTTTTCACCACAGCCCCATCAGCACCTGTTGTTCTCAGTTTTTTTGGTTCTAGGCATTCTCACTGGGGTTAAATGATATCTTATTGTGGTTCTGATTTGCATTTCCCTAATGATAAGAGACAGTGAACATTTTATGTGCTTTTTGGCCATTTGTATGTCTCCCTTGAGAGTTGTCTTTTAAGCTTGTTTGCCCATTTTAATTGGATTATTAGTTTCTGCAGTTGAGCTGCTTGAGTTCTGTGTATATTCTGGTTATCAAATTGAGGCATAGTTTGCAAATATTTTCTCTCATTCTGTAAGTTGTTTCGTTTTTATGTTTTCAAGTAAGATTTTTGCTATAGGACATGTGTGCTTGCTAGAGAGACAGAAAGAGACAGAGAGATAGAAAACAAGAAATCACCCCCCAGGGGGAATGGCCACGCTGCAGGCCCTTCTCCTCCATTCTCCACTTGGGATTTTGGGCATGCACACACATGATTCTGGTTGAGTTTTAAGCTGCCTGGTCTGGGACTCGAACCATGGTCAACTACGTGGGAGTCCAGCGACATAACCATTACACCACCTATGGTCCCTGTAGGTTGTTTCTTCACCCCACTTATTGTTAGCTTTGTGGTGCAAAAGTTTTTTAGCTTGTTATAATCTCACTTGCCTATTTTTGAAGTGTTGCCTGTACTTTAGGGGTCTTATTCATGAAATCGCTGTTCATTCCCGTGTCAAGTGTCTCCCCTGTGTTTTCCACTAGTAGTTTTGTAGTTTGAGAGTTTACCATGAGATCTTTATCCATTTTCAGTTGATTTTCGTTAATGGTGAGAGATAGGGGGTCCTGTTTCATTTTTCTGCAGATGAATATCCAGTTTTCTCAGTGCCATTTGTTGAAGACTTCTTTTCTTGTTTGGATTGTTTTGTGCCCTTTGTCAAAAATCAATTGGCTTATGTTATGGGGTTTATTTCTGGGTTTTCTACTCTGTTCTATGGGTCCACAAGTCTGTTTTTGTGCCAGTACCAGGCTGTTTTGTTTATCATAGCTCTGTAATATGTTTTGAGTACGGAAATGCCTCCTACTTTATTCTTTTTGCACAGTATTGTTTTGGCGAGATGAGGTCTTTTACAATCCCAGACAAATTTCATGATCTCATTCCCTACTTTAGTGAAGAGCACCACTGGCAGCTTGATTGGAATCACATTGGCTTTGTAAATTAATTTCAGTAGAATCGACATTTTAATTACATTGATTCTTCCAATCCAAGAACAAGGAATGTCTTTCCATTTATTTATATCATATTCAGATTTTTTCCCCAGTTTTTCATAAGTTTTCCTTTATTATTATGATTATGATATTTATTTTTTTACTTCTTTGGTTAGGTTTATTCCTAGATATTTTATTTTATTTTTTTAAAACATTTATTTATTGTAGGGACCACCAGATGGCATAATGGTATGTTACTGGACTCCCACGTAGTGGACCGTGGTTCGAGTTCCAGACCCAGTGGCTTAAGCTTACGCCAGGCACGTGTGCGTGCCTGCCCAAAATCCCAAGAGGAGAATGGAGGAGAAGGAATTGTGGCATGGTCATCCCCCCTGGGGATGATTCCTCGCTTTCTTTCTCTCCGGTGATCGCACGTGCCTGATAGCAAAAATTTTTGTCTGAAAATAATTTTTACTGCAAATGGGATTACTTTTTTAAGTTCTGCCTCAGTCTGCAAAAATGGTATTGTTGTTTAATTTATTTCCACTCTGATTACTGAGGCTGCTCTGTTTCTTTATATGTTGATTAGCCAGGTTTTATTTGTTTATTTTATTGTTGGAGAGTATATGCGCTGTCCAGAGCACCTTCAGGGAGGGTCACACTGCAGTATGAGGGGCTGGCTCCCAGTTGAGCTCCGTCACCTCTTTCCTTAGCTGTCAGATGTATCTAATAATTTGTACGAGTTGTTTAAAGATACTTTATTATTTATGCTTTTTTTTTTTTTTTTGCTCAGTTAGTCATACGTGATCCTAATTAAAAGTCAGACAGAAATGTTAAAGCTTCATGCTGACGTAGTTTAGTGTCTGGCCATCTGCTTGCTAGGTTCCCTGTGCTCACATAATCATCCCTGGGCAGAAAATATTTTTCTTCTTTTTATTTGGAAACTCTCCCTTCTTGCAGGGCACTTCAAATTCTGTCTTCTTCATGAAGAATATCTTAAGTAAAAAAAGTGTAGATACCCATTCTGTTCCAAAAGAAGCCATTAGCAATCTTAACGCTCCCTGCTGTGGAAAAAAAGTATGCATTTTGCTATTAATTTTTCCGTGCGTGTGAATACATCTCTTACATGTTTTCTGAGGCTGTTCTCTGTTTTCAAATGTGAGTATTTAGAAATAAGTACAGACGCTCATGTGGCAGTGACGCTCACTAGCTGGCAGTAATATACACTAACTCATTGAGACATGAGTCCCCTCGTGGCACTATTTTCGTTTAGTAAGTAGTGTTTATAATTTAACAAGTTCCACTTCGCCACTTATGTGGCTTAGGAATTGTTTGGGGACCTGAGGAGATGACAGTCCAGAGGACTTTTTTTTTCTTTTCATTATTTGGTATTAGTCAAGCTGTAGCTTACTTAATAAAAATGATACACATTTATAAGCTGAATCTTGCAATAATAATCCTTAAATGTTTCTGCTTCTAGATAGTGGAAAGTCTAGAAGAAGTACAGTGGATTCAAAGGTAAGCACTAACCACTCAGGATCAGCTTTTCCGGATGTATATGTATATGGATGTGCTACGTGTACGTACTTTTATATATACACATATGTGTACACGTGCGCATGCACACACGCCTCATCTGCAGAGAGGTGTCTTCTGTTTGGGGAACTGATGCCGACATGCTGAAGCAATTTCCAAGTAAAGCAGAGTGCTAAGTTGCACAACACTTACAAGATGGAGGGCCAGGTGGGGAAGGGAGGGGGAAGCAGAGCCACCGGGCGAGACCTCTGGAAGGCGGAGGTGGTAGAAACAGCAGGGATGGAAAAATTGGGGGAAATTTTCTTTGTGATATCTTTGCTTTTTTAACCAGGGGGCATTCACATGGGAGCGTTTTGTTTTGTTTTTAGTTGCCAGAAAGCATTTGTACTTTGCCAGAAAGAGGCAGAGTAGGGAGCACCCCTGTGCCGGAAGCACACGACACGTGCTTGGTGTGTCTGTGAGGGCGCTGGAGCCGAGATGTAGACTGCAGTTGGTGTGTCTGTGAGGGCGCTGGAGCCGAGATGTAAACTGCAGTTGGTCCTGTGAGCTCTGCTCCTCTAAGCAGTAGGCTACAGGGCCAGCCTGTTTTGTTTTAATGGTTTTATTGATAGATTTTTGACATATAATAAACCTCACATAGGGACCAGCAGATGGAATAATTTATGTTGCTGGACCCCTACGTAGTCGGCTACAGTTCGAGTTGCAGATCTGACAACTTAAAACTCAAGCCAGGCGCGGATACGTGGGTGCACGCCCAAGATCCCAAGAGGAGAATGGAGGAGAAAGGATTATGGTGTGGCCATCCCCCCGGGTGGGGGGTGATTTCTCACTTTCTGTCTCTGTCTATCCAACAAGTACATGAGCTGTATAGCAAAAACGTCTCTAATTAATTAATAAACAAACCTCACATATTTAAAGAGACAATTTGATTATATGTTTGGCTTATCATTCAAGATGGTGAACATACCATCACCCCCAAAGTTTCTCCTACCGCCTGCCCCTTGGTAATCCTCCTGTCCCCAAGCGACTGCTGCTCCGTCACTGTAGTAGGAGCATTTCACACAACTTCGTGCAGATGAATTATACAGGCCACAGTTTTTGCCGTCCATTTGACCGAATTACTCTGAGTTCGTCCACAGCACTGGGTGTGTCTACAGTTGTTTTCTTCTCCTTGCCTGCCATTAGTTTATTTCACAAGTGGCAATATTTTAATCACTTGAAATCAGGAGGGAGTTCAAGTGATCTTGTCAGAGCGTGGCCCGGGTCTGCATTCTTCGTCTTACTGAAGCCTTAAGAGTAGGGTAGAAGCTTCTAGCAGTAAGATTCAGGTCGGGGTGGTGGAGGCAAGGTGTTAGTGGGAGGGCAGAAAAGTCAAAAGAGAGGTCTACGAAGAGGAAATGGGTGAAAAGACTTCCATTCTCTATGAACGGGGATTTCAAACATATCTGAAAGGATGGTGAATTTTATTTTCAGAGAGCTTACGAAGGCCAAATTAAAGGTTTAAGAAGAATTTTTAAAAATTAGTTTTACTTTTAGTTAGCATAGTTTTCCTACCAGTATCATTTTAAAATCAGATTGTTGTATCTTTTTAGGCAATGCGAGAGAAATCCTTTTCTATTCATAATAATGATGGGAAAGTTTCATTTCAGGTATGTATGCTTCATAGATTTCATCTTTACTGTGTAATTGGTGAACTTCAAAGGGAATTTAGGAAGAATACCTCAGGCATGCTGTGTATTGGTCGCTAACACAGAAGTGCTCTCTGACAGGCCCACGGGTGGATACCAGTATTCATTCTCTTCTCAAATCAGTCAGTCTTCAGAGTGAGGGACTGTGAATATCCAGGGTAAATGGTAGGGCCCGGGTTCTGACCCCGTTCTGCCCCTCTTCCCCCAGACTGTTTCCCACTCGGAGTGTGCCGGAGGTAAGAGTTCTGGACTGTTGGTGTGTCTAGGGTGATGTGGTATTGCACTGGGGTTCCGAGGCCTTGGTGACCCACTGGGGTGTCACAGTTCTTACCTGCTACATGTACTCTACAGCAGCGGTGCAGCTAACATACAGGGCCAGGGTGTCATGTGGGCTGGATCTCAGAACCTGCTCGCACTGAGTGACTCGGACAGTCAGTTCTGAACCTCATTGTTTTGTGATTTGAAAACGAAAAGCTATGAGACCTACGTCAGGGTGGATGGGAGTGTCACTTAAGTAAAAGTGCTTTGTAAAGCACTGTGCGAATAATGCTTTGTTAACTTGGAGGAATCACTGCCTCTCCTAGCTATTTTTCATTCATTCAGGTATAATTCGCACGCAGTACGATGTTCAGGCTTAGAGGTGGTTTGGTCTGTTTTGACAAAGCACGCACCCACATAATCCCATCACCATCAAGATCCTCCATGTTTTTTCCTCAGAAAGGTTCCCCACCCACAACCACTCTTCTGATTACTTTCCCTGGAGACATTTTGCTTTTCTGACCATTTTCATGTTACATTCAGTCACCGTCATCTTCATCACTGTTGACACTGACTGCTAACACTTACTGAGACTTGCAGTGCTCACTCACTCTGGGCCCTCCACCAGCTTCCTGCTCCACAGGGTCTGGCCCCAGTCCAGGTCTGACCTCGGTCCTGCTGTCCAGCTCGCTCACTCCGCTCCTGCACAGGCCGCCGTGCTCTTCCTCAAAAAGATCGTCCTGGGCCTCTGGCTGTGCCTGCAGGCCAGAACACTGGTCCCTCCGAATCCTTCAACTCCGCTTACATGTCACCTTCTCAGCAACGCCTCTTCTCATCTCCCCACTTTGGCTCCTGCATCCTGCTCTCTGTTACCCTCCCACGTGCTGTGTATAACACTTCCTTATTTCACTCACTGCCTGCCTCACCCCGCAGGTAACCCACTGGGCAGGGGCTCCATCTGTCTTATCATTGGTGCGTTCGAGACTCCTGATCTTGGGCCTGGCCATGTTAGGCGCTCCATCAGTCACTGGAGACAACAAACCAGTGTCGGGGGAGCGCTGAGAGGAAACAGCCCCTCCTGCGTGATGGTTCAGGACACGACTGAGATAGCTCGTTTGCTGCGAGAGCCAGCAGTGGGCAGATTCTTGCTTTTCTCTGGCTTCCCCTTTCCTCAGATGGAAGGCAGAGCCGGTGTCATGGTGTTCTGCCGCCCAGTGTCCTCTGAGTTTCGGACATTGCGGTCGTTCTGAGCTAGCCGGCGTCATCCACGGAAGAGGAACACTGACCGTTTATGATCTAAAGGCAAGGACACTGCCAGGGCTTATTCCAACCTGAAGCGCACATTTTGTATGGTTTTCTTTAAGGGTCAGGTGCCTGCTTTGATGGGTCATGGTGACTCTAGTGATTTTCTTTGCTTTCTTAGATTTTGCCATAGGGAATGTTGCCCTCGCAGAAGAGAGTCAGAGAGAAAGAAAGTGAGGATCCTCCTCCAGGGAGGATGGCCGCGCCATAATCCCTCCATTCTCCTGGGATTTTAAGCACGCGTGCACACGTGCCTGGTGTGATTTTCAAGCTGCCGAGTCTGTGACTCAAATCGCAGTTGGCCATTTGAGAGTCCAGTGCCTCAACTACCATGCTGCCTGCTGGCTCCTCCTTTAGTATCTTTTACATTTTTTAAAAATCTTCTTTTGACTTCCTGTGAGTCTTTTTTTTTTTTTTTT
>NW_006204024.1:540748-549002 GCF_000334495.1 Tupaia belangeri chinensis | reverse complement strand
CATCGCAACACTCAAATGAATTTTCCATCCAATATATACTGTGCGTTGGCTCAATCAAGCACGTCAACATATATGTTCTCAGCAAATAATTTCCCAATTCTTGTGTCCTGCATACCTTGCCTTTTGTTTTACCATCCTAGATTCCCCATCCCCCTCCCTCTGTTATGACCCATCCTCCTCCCACATTGTCCCTGTCATCCCCGATTGCCCTCCGTGCCTCACCCCTCCCCAAATGATCTGTCAGTGATCTTAATTAGTCTAAGTCTCTCCAATAGTTATCACAGCTGACACATGCCTCTACATGAACTCAAGTCTGACTTTAGGCCTAAACCCCATTGGGTAAAAAGAGCATACTATAAAGTAGAACCCAACTGGGCCCATACCGCTCACTGCAGCCATCAAATATCCATTTTTTTTTTTTTAATGGTACGAATAGTTTTACCGTTTTTTTTGTTTTTTGTTTTCGTTTTTTTTTTTTTTTACCTAACATTCATTCCCTGAGCATCATCACAGCGTACTAAATGTAATTTCCCATCTAGAATAGACTGCACAGTGACCCAATCAAGCATGTTATCATCAATAATATTCCACTCCTACTTTCTTGCTTATGCACATATATATATATATGTTTTTTTTTCCTCTTCCTCTTTTTTTTAATTTTTTTTCCCTATGTTTGTCCCTCTGCCCTGTCTCACTCTCCCATTACAATATCCCTGCTATATACAGTTGTCTTCCAGAAGGGTTACTGAAACTGTGAGTCTTTTTGAACTGAAAGTATTAATATGTTTAGAAAAGTTCCCTGGGACCAGCAGTTAGCGTAATGACTATGTTGCTGGACTCCCACGTAGTCGACCGCAGTTCGAGTCCCGGACCCGGCGGCTTAAACTCACGCTGGGCGCGTGTGCGTGCGTGCCCAAGATCCCAAGAGGAGAACGGAGGAGAAGGGATTTTTGGCGTGGCCATCCCCCCAGGGGGTGATTTCTCGCTTTCTGTCTCTCTATCTCTCTCTGTCTTTCTGTTGAGCACATGCGCCCTATAGCAAAAACCTCTCCAAAAAAAGAAAACAAAGAAAAGTTCTCTTTTCTGGCTACTCTTGCACACTATTAATAAAATTCACACTCTCGCATTTACCCTGATGGCTTCTAGACACAGTTGAACAGTTTAGTGATCTCAGCCTGAGTGTTTCTGGACTTTTATTTTCTTTCTGGTTGGACGTCTTTTTTCCCCCGTTCTTTTTCGTGTGAGCTGTAGTATATGTGCAGAGGAGCGCCCAGTACTTCTGTTGAGAGTAACGAACGGTAAAGGTGAGAACGCGAACAGCACCAGCATCCCAGAACCTTGGGTCCCTTCCCACCTCTAGGGTGCTCACTGGTTGGCCCAAGCCAGAGTCTTTTCTATTGCTAGAACTTTTCAAGGTTTTTACTACTGATAGTAAAATGTTCTTAGAATTGACCAGAGTCATATTCTTGTGATCATTTATGTACATATGTGTGTGTATATACACATGCACATATATATGTATACACACACACACATATATACATACACAATGCCCTTTGTTTATATTTAAACGTCTTTTTTTTTTTTTTCCTTTTTTTGGAGAGGTTTTTGCTGTAGGGCGCACGCATTCACCAGACAGACAGAGAGACAGAAAGCGAGAAATCACCCCCCAGGGGGGATGGCCACATTGTCATCCTTTCTCCTCCATTCTCCTCTCGGGATCTTGGGCACACACACACGCCCGGCATGAGTTTAAGCCGCCCGGTCCAGGACACGAACTGCAGTCAACTACATGGGAGTCCAGAGACATAGCCATTACGCCAGCTGCTGGTCCCATAGACATGTTTTGAGTCTGTAAAATATAGATAAAATACAGAAAACTGTTCAAATGTGGACGGCACAGTCTTTGGTATTATTTTCTAAAATCATGCATGTAAATTTTTTCTTTTTAAAATTTATTGTATAATGCGCACTTGTTTGGGAGAGAAAGTGAGAAAGGATCCCCCAGGGGTGGCTGTGCAGCAGTTTCTCTGTTCTCCTCTCAGGGTTTCGAGAGTGCATGCACACACACTTGGCATGTTTTTCAAGCTGTTGTGTCCAGGACTTGAACTGTTCAGTCAGCCACAGGGGATTCAGCTACCTTCACCACCACACCACTGGCTGGGCCTATTTGTATAAATTTTGATGAGAGAATATTGGTCTTTTACCTTCTCAAGTGTAAGATGAACTTCTGTTCTTGTTATAAACTATTTTTACATAAAGAGCAGGACTTGGGAACTAGATAACTTTATCTTAGGTTGTCTTTACAGACTTGTGCAAAACAGACAGACCCATCACCGACGGATAGATGTGAGGTCAAACGGGCACAGTAATGCTGCTGTGGAGCCTGGGAGTGGGTGCACCGGGGCTCACCGTACAGTACGCGTCTGTCTTTAAAGGGTTAGAAGAAAACATTGGAGGGACCGCAGAATGAGAAAACACCTGTTTAAAAACTGCTTAGGGAATTTGACTAAGTAATCCATTTTTATTCCTTCTGTACATTAATACTAATTTCTTTCTTTGTTTCTTTCTTTCTTTCTTTCTTTCTTTCTTTTTTTTTGAGAGAGAGATTTTTGCCATGGGTGTGTGCATTCGCCAGAAAGACAGAGAGAGACAGAGAGACAGACAGAAAGTGAGAAATCACCCCCCGGGGGGGATGGCCACACCACAATCCCTTCTCCTCCATTCTCCTTTTGGGATCTTGGCCACGCACGCACATGTGCTCAGCATGAGTTTAAGCCACTGGGTCTGGACTCGAACCATGGTCGACTACATGAGAGTCGAGCAACATATCCATTGTGCCAACTGCTGGTCCTGTTGATACTAATTTCTAACAGATTTAAAAACTTTGCTGAGGATTTGTGTACCCTTAAATTCTTTTCTGCTTCTCTTTCAGTTTTTCTTTAATATCAGCACTGATGACCAAGAAGGCCTTTATAGTCTTTATTTTCATAAATGCCTTGGAAATAAACAGCGGTCTAGTGACAAGTTCTCATTCAGCCTTGATGTGAGTACTGTATGAAGGCCATCGCTCTTGGATTTTGTCAGCAATGTAAACTGCAAGAGACTTACTTTTCAGTGAGAATAGGTTGTTTTATTTTGTTAGCTTTTTGCTATAGGGCATATGCTCTTGCCAGAGAGAGACAGTGAGAGGGAAAGTGAAAAATCATCCACCAGGGGGTCTGGCCATTCTCCTCCTGGGATTTTGGGCATGCATGCACATGTGCCTGGCATGATTTTCAGGCTGCCAGGTCTGGGACTTGAACTGCAGTCAACCATGTGAGAGTCCAGAGCCTTAACCATCACGCCACCTCCTGGCCCCAAGAATAGTTTTTTTTTTTTTTAATAATTATTTTATTTTATTTATTTATGTTATTCATTTATTCTAATTTGACCAGAGTGGGACAGAGTGTGGTGGGGGGGGGCGGTGAGAGAGCCACCAGGTCTGGGACTTGAACCGCAGTCAACCATGTGGGAGTCCAGTGCTCTTAACCACCACGCCGCCTGCTGGCCCCAGGAATAGGTTTTAACACTGAAGTAAGAGAAAAATGCATCCAGACTAACATCCCCGTGGGAGGGTAGAGGGGTGGGGTGGGCAGGATACTTGAGTAGAGGATTCATGAATAAGAAGATATAAAGCAATTAGAATGTGTTTACTTTTCAACCTGCTAATTAAGAATGTGGTTGTTATCTGCCCTACTCATTTTCTTAAACTTAAGTGAAACAGCTGAGATAGCAAATTGCTGAACAAGGAATGATCTGTTCTGAAAAGTAAAAATTAATTTTATGTTGGCTTTAGATTGAAATCACAGAGAAGAATCCTGACAGCTACCTCTCAGCAGGAGAAATTCCTCTCCCCAAATTGTATATTTCCATGGCCTTTTTCTTCTTTCTTTCTGGGACCATCTGGATTCACATCCTTCGAAAACGAAGGTAAACTCTTACTTCCCCGAGCCCTCAGTTGAGAGTGTGTTGAGTTTCGTGTAGTTCCCCTCGTGCTGGCTTCTGAACCCTGGGAGATGTGGCACTTGCGCAGTCTTACCCTTCAAAGGGCATCTCCCCTGAAACGCTGGGGAGACTGCAGGAACCTTACAGGCTGGGCAGCTTTTGCATGCCTTGGTGTTTGTTCACTTCCATTGCTTTGTTTAAAAAGCAAATCCAAGTATTTCAATAATATACAAGCAAAATAAAATATATAAGCAGAGTATTTCTGGAGTGGGGACCTCACAGGCCAGGACTTTGAGTCCCATTCAGGGGCTGTTCATTCTTGAGAGGAAATTAGTGACGGCCCACTGCCTGGTTGAACGCGCAGTCACTACTCAGTGCCAAAGGCATCGCTCAGAGCTGGGCTGGGCTGGAGTCTCTGGGTTGACCTCCAGATGCTTGTCCCTGGAGAAAACCTCTTCAAAGCCCATCTGCCTGGCTCTTGGCCTTTCTTCCGAAACCCTTGAGGCTTTAACTTCCTGTACTCTCTGGTTCTTGAGGGGAACAGCTGTACATGAATGAATTCTTGTCTCCGTCCCAAGAAGACTGAGAACACGATGTTAATGTTCGGTTAGAGAATGGTGCGAGGTGTTTGTCAGAAGGCCCGTAAGCTGGGAAATGATAGTGCATCAGTATAATATTCCAATATGGACTAATTTAAATCTGTAAGACAATTAGGCACCCCCAGATCCCTCTTCCTGTGGAGCACTGGGGTAGAACTTAAGTCCTAGTGGCCTGATCATCAGTCCACAGAGGCCTGATGGTCCAGTGTGTCCTGCTCTGGCAGCTGCAGTCACGGGGACCTGTCTGCTGTCATACCCTTTCCGCCCACCAGATGGACAGAGTGTTCTGTGTACTTGGGAAGGACCTCTGGGATCTCGCTGCGCCTAGATCCTCAGGCAGCCATTACTAAGGAAAGAAGAACCCTGCCAATTCAGATCAGAAGGGCTTTCTGTTTCTTGTTTTGTTGTTCGTTTGTTTAGAATGTTACTTTTGCCTTATTAGAAAAGTGAGAACCAGGAGGCAGGAGACCTGATTTCGGGTGTGAAAGCTGACAGTGATGCTGAGTGCCCGGCTTCATGCTGCCTCTTTTTCCTGGCTACAAAACCAGGACCGTTATTGTTGCCTTCTTGTAAGCGTCTTCGGTCCTTGGATTTTCTCTGTGACTTCCCCCGAAGTACTGTATATGAAAAACCGTGCCCACTCTCACCTGGGCTTTCATTTTGACCTTCGAGTAGGTGAGCACTGGAACTTTCTGGAAAGTACCGGGGAGGAAGTCAGCCCAGAAACTGAGTGTGCGTCGGCTCATGGCATACTGTCATTAGCAGTGCTGGGGCCCGCTTTTGTTTCTTTTTTTCTCATTTCCTCCTCTCTCTCCCATCCCCTCTCAACCATGCATGGCCACTCCAACGTATCTAATATAAACAGCTGATATCTGTCCTTAGAAACAAGTACCGTTAATTGGTGCTACCTGTATCTGGAATTTGTAGAATCGCCGCCCTGTCGATAACTGCTCTTGTACGTGTCTCACTCAGTAGTATCCTTGTCATTTTTATTGTTTATTGCCAGAAGGCACATGTGCTTGCAAGACAGAGAGAGAAAATATACCCCCCCGCCCCCTGTAGGGCGTTGTATCACAGTTCTTTTTCCACCATTTCTCTGTCCCGTCAGGCTTTGGGGCACACACATAGACCTAGCATGGTTTTTAAGCCACCCGGGCTAGGACTTGAACTGCAGTTGGCCATGCAGAGATCTAGCTCCCTGTGCAGGCGCTAACCACGGTGCTATAGGGCATGCCCCTGCAGGAGACGGGGTTAAGGTGCTGAACTCCTACATGACTGACTGGGGTTCGAGTCCCAGACCTAGTGGCTTGAAAATGACGTCGGACACCCATGTGAGCGTGCCCGAATTCTCTAGAATGGAGGAGAAGAGGATGCGGCGTGGCCATGCCCCTGGGGGGTGATCTCTCACTCTCACTTACTGTTCTCTCTGTCTCTTTCTGGCATGTTGGCGCACCCTGTGGCTGTGTCTAGCTAGCTCAGTTGTAACTACTCGGCGTTCCCAGGAGACTGGCACCCCCACTTGGCACTTCTGCATCCCCCGGGCCACCTGCCTAGATTGCCGCTACCCTCTGCCGTGTGGGCCTTGCTGTCAGGAGCCTCCCTCCTGCCTCCTGAGATGACCTGTGGGTCGGGGCGACCTCAGGCACAGTCCTGCAGGAGCGTGCTGGTCAAGGGCATGCTCTCGTGGAAGATCCTTGGTGCTGCTCTACCGGCTTGTTCTCCAGTACGGCTGCGCACTTGTCTTCTACCAGCGGTGCGTAAGGCCCTCTGCCCGTCTTCACCACTCTGGCATCGTCTTCGCTAGTTTGCTAGGTGCTACCTGGTACCTCATTTTATTTCGCGTTTCTTTGAATGTTAGTGGTGTGGATTATCACTTCAGAGACTTGGTAACCTTCTAAGTTCCCATTGGTATGACTGCCTGTATTCGAATTAGGTTTTCTGTCTTTTTCCTGTTCCTTTGCATGGACTTCTTGCATATTCTTCTTCATGTTTTTTTTTAGAGAAGAATTTTTGCAATAGGGCATGCACACTTGCCAGAGAGACAGAGAAAGAAAGTGAGAAATCAGCCCTTAGGGGAATGTGCCACAGTCCTTTGTCCTCCATCCTCTTCTCTGGATTTGGGCATGCATGCATGCACATATGCCCAGCGTGAATTTAAGCTGCCGGGTCTGGGACTCGAACTGCAGTCAACTACGTGGGAGTCCAGCAACGTAATCATTACACCATCTGCTGGTCCTGCATATTTTTTATATTAATCCCTTGTCTGTCTTAAAGAATTATTTATTTATTTATTTAATGCCATTTGTTGTTGTTATTTTTCAATTTGACCAGAAAGAGCAGAGAGAGAAAGGGAAAGCAAGAAAGTAAGCTGCCAGGCCCAGGCCTCGAACCGTAGTTGACCATGTGGGGATCCAGTGCCTTTAACCACCACGCCACCTGCCGGCCCCAATCCCTTATCTGTCTTAGACATTGTAGTTTTTTTCTTGCAGTCTGTTACACTTGTTTGTGGTATTTATTGTCAAATGAAAATCTTTAGTCTTTTAATTTTAGTCCTTTAGGCAGTATCTCTTGACTCTTTAGGAGCCATTTTCTACTCTAAGGTCACAAAATACATGTTTCACATTGGAGCTGAAGGCCACCAGCGTCCCCCTTTATGCAGGTGTGAAATGAGGACCAACTTTATTTTTTTCTGTACGTAGGTTTGAGGTGACTTTCGTGCCAGTTATGAAACAGTTGAACCTTGTCCCACCAACTTGGTGTCGTGTGGCACCTCCAGACACCCGTGGGCTCCTGCTCTGTCCCCGAGCTCTCTGTCTGGCCCGTCGGTTAAGGGTCTGGGTAACAGGAGCTGCACCCGGTCCGCTTTTCCCGCTGCGGCTTTGAGGGCTGTGGCGGGTATCTGAGAGTGTCTCCTGCAGCTCTCACTCAGTCTCTGTACTGCATTAACAGCTGTGCTCGTCTTTCTCCATATGTCCTTAGGAGTCCCGTTAAGCTAATTTCTAGGGGGGATGGGAACGGGAACGGGAGAGGCGGCTCACTGCCTGGTGGACATCACGGCCCACAGGTGGACGCAGACCTGTGTAGGGTGGGGGTGGCACCAGACCTCCCTGCCCGGTGTGTGTGGCAGACACCAGCCGTGAGGGAAGGCGGGGACATGACCGCGGTGCTTTCCCCTTGGCTGTAGCTGGTTCACGCTGCCTGTTCTCCTCTGCTCCCTCTTCCCTCCCCACCCTCTGCTCTGCTCTGGGCTGCAGGCTCCCCTAAGCCTTTCTGCTTCCCAGGGATGTAAGGCGTCTGCCTCGGTCTTGCCTCTGAGGCTTTCCCAGAGTGCTTTCCGGGGAGCAAGCTGGCAGCCTGGGTTAGGTTTCCATCTTGGTGGGACTTGGATCCCATCGTGCCTGGCTTCGGTGGCTCACTTGCAGCTCAGGGCCCAGGTTCATCAGTGCCTCAGAGGTGGCGTTACCCAAGGCCTTTGTGCCAGCGGAAGGTACGTTTTAAGAAGGGCTTCACGTGTGCAGCTCTCTTAGGTTATATTTATTGCCTCCTGTGAACACACAAGGCTGTCCTTTGGGAGGATGAGATCTTCTTTTAATTCTTTTCTCTGTTTTCATAGGAATGACGTGTTTAAAATTCACTGGTTGATGGCGGCCCTTCCTTTCACCAAGTCT
>NW_006204024.1:528120-540717 GCF_000334495.1 Tupaia belangeri chinensis | reverse complement strand
CCCTGGTGTTCCATGCAGTATGTATCAGCATCTGGGGACCTTTGTGCACGAGCAGGAGAAGTAAACTAGAAGGGGTAGATGGTGGGAGCCGCGGTGAAAGCAGAGCTCTCACGAAGCCACCCTCGGTCTGCGAGGGACTGCCATGCGTCAGTGGTCACAGCTTCCCCAGTTACTAGACTGAAGATGTCTTCTGAGACAGACCCATGCGCCTTTAGGACACTTGTTTTTATTTCTTTTTTTTTTGTTTTGTTTTGTTTTGTTTTTCATTTCTTGAGATGACAGTGCCACCTGCTGAATTGTCTCCATGACTCTGTTTGTCCAAACGCTTTTATAAGAAGTGTGTGAACTTGTTACTGTGCGCGTTGGAGTTCCGTATCACTACACTCACTGGAGCAGAGGTCGATGCTATAAAGATTGGGCATAAGCACCGAGCGTCAGCTTCGAATATTTAGAACTAATGTAACTTGATTTTTTTTTTTTTTTGGAGAGGTTTTTGCTATAAGGCACGTGCACTTGCCAGAAAGACAGAGACAGAGAGATAGAAAGCAAGAAATCATCCCCCAGGGGAGATGGCCATGCTGCAACCCCTTTTCCTCCATTCTGCTATCAGGATCTTGGGCACACACGCACACGCTCCCAGCATGAGTTGAAGCCACCAGGTCTAGGACTCGAACTGTGGTTGACTGCATGGGAGTCCAGTGACATAGCTGTTAACACCAACTGCTGGTTCCTAGAACTAATGTAACATGAATGCACATTCCCCCGGGTTAAAACTAGAGCTTCCCATTTGTGGCCGACCAGGTACCCACAGACTGTACCTGTGAGTGTGTCGTCTCTGGACACGTACCCCACTGCTGGTGTGGTCAGAGGGAAAAGCAGCAACGGTACTTCAGTGGCTTCAGGTGGCTCGGATTATATAGGTTTATTTTTTGAAGAAAAAGATAGTTGAAGCTGGTTGACTCCAAGTGCACATGGATTTTTCATTTTTCTTTGACCGATTTACTTGTGTAAGCAGCAGGGGTAGGAAGGATACAGTTCTCAGCTGGGACAGTGACCAGACCTGTGGCCTCCTAACCTGGAGGCTGTAAAGGAGAGAGCAGGTATCCGTCCGCCGTGATGACTCATTTGCCTGGAGAGAGGACCTGACCTGGGCGGCTGTTTGGGACCTGGAAACTGTGGGCCAGGTTCCCCAAGCTGCTCGGCTTGTCAGGGCACTCGCATGCTTAACCGAGCTGGCAGTGAGGGGCTGGGCAGTGGGCCGGGGGCTGTTTGCTGTCCTGGGGTCGCTAGGGCCCTGTTCTGTTTCACTGCACTCGGTCACATGGCAGGTCAGCCTCTCTGAAACGCACGCTTGATTTCAGATCGACTACCACTACATCTCCTCCCAGGGCTTTCCGATCGAAGGCTGGGCTGTGGTGTACTACATAACTCACCTGTAAGTACGCATGCACACGGCACTTACACTGTGACGGGACCTGCTCGAGACATGGGGGCTGTGGGAGGCGGAGACCTGTCCCTCCGGGCGGCCTGTCTCGGCCCCTGCCTTCCTGCGGGCGTGTGGACACAGGCAGCGTCGAGACCTGAGAGCTCACTTGGTGTACTCCTGCGTCCCTGTAGCCTGGGCTGTGCGGGGGGCAGAGCCTGTGTGCCCTCAGGAGCGCTGCCCACGTAAGGCCTCCTGTCTGCTGTATGAGCTCTTTCAGAATGAGCTGTCCACCACGTGGAGTGCGAGCCGGTTGTCTTCTCCTCCAGGCTGAAGGGGGCGCTGCTGTTCATCACCATCGCGCTCATCGGCACTGGCTGGGCCTTCATCAAGCACATCCTTTCCGATAAGGACAAGAAGATCTTCATGATCGTCATCCCACTCCAGGTAAAAGAACCCGAACCCTGCTTGCTGGCTCCTCTCTTGGCACTTAGCAGGGCTCAGCTCCAGACCCGCCTGCACAGAGGGCATTAGCTGGCCCAGAACTACAGCTCCTACCACTGCAGGCCAGAGGCTGGGATTCCTTCTCAGACCTTCAGGTCGTTGCACTGGGAGATACTTGACCATCAGCATCTTCAGACCCGCCTGCAAGCCCAGACTTCGATAGGTAGGGAGACATACTGCCTTCCCTCTGCATCCGGTCGGACGAGTCGGACTGCTGTTCTTCACGAGGACACTTCATACATAGTGGCTTCACTGACAAATCAGCCTACAGCTGAGCGATGCCAGGTAGAATTTGATAGCACACACAAAGGGCGGGCATGTATCAGACCCTTTCCGTGTTGGGGGCCTCAGGCAGAGACCGGCCTTGGAGGGCTGTGACCCTCTCAGCGACCTTGTCCTGTCTTGTACGTACCAGCCTTACTGGAGCAGAGCCTGGGTGTGAAGAACCGAGAGAGAGAGAGAGAGAGAGAGAGGCCGTAGTAGGGACGCACCGCTCTGCCACTGCCGTCCACTGAAGTCCTTGTTCCCGGTCTGGGGCTTTGCAGTGCAGTGTCGGTGTGGCCAGTGGGTGAAGCGGGAGGACAGCTCCTGAGGTGTGAGGACATCATGTGTATTTAGGCAACGGGACCAGTCTGGGTAGGCCTTTATCATCGGCCTGAAAAGTTAAAACTGCTTTCATCAGTGATGAAAATGCTAAGCTGCTGTCGCTGGTAACCAGGGAGCCTTCTATTTGCAAAGTTCTGCATGCTACGAAAGCAGCAATAGCAGAGACATAAGAGCATCTCTGAATTCAATTATGGGCATTCTTATATACTAGCAAGAAAAGGGAATGTGCTTAAATAATGACCACAGGGTCCTCTATATTAAAAAACAAGACAACAAAGGATGAGTACCAGGGTCGATGGTAGCAGTCAGCACTATTTAACTACAGCACAGGGCTGCAAATGATTCCTGGTAATTTTCACAATTCAGAGGGCTCTGGGCTGCAGATGGAGTGGTGGTTAGAGGCGCTGCATTCCCTGGCTGACTGCAGTTCGAGTCCTGGACCTAGCAGATTGCTTTCTCGCTTTTCCTTTCTCTCTCTACCTCTCTAGTCAAATTTAAGAATAATAAGTGGAATTAAATAAATAAATAATTCTTTTAAAAATTCAATGGGCTCTAATGTGATATGTTATTTAATAAGTATAGATCTTAGTTAAGAGCTGTCTTTGAGTAGATATAATCACAAAGTGCATGAACTCTTGTTGGCTTATTTTGCGGCTATTCCAAAGTGTAGAGTCCGGATTTTACATTGAGAATGCCTTTCCTGACTGATACTAGGTTTTCTGCGATTTTACGTGGCTTTTGCGATTCCTCCTGTATTAAGGATCTGTAGTGTTAGGGTCTCGTCTTTCAGTGTATGAGAAACTACCAACCTCAGAATGTTTCGTGTCGATTTTATCTGCAAGAAAACCTCAGGCAGCCAAGGAGAAACAAAGCCTAAATAAAATTTGAAAATGTACCTTAAAATTATGTATACCTGTAATACTTTTGAAGTGTGAATCTACCTAATTTTGATGGAATGGCCATTAAATACAGATTTTTAAATTTAAAAATAAAAGAAAAAAGCTTCCCTCCAGCCATGGGCAGTGATGGGGGGTTATTGAGCATGTGCTGTGCATACGGAGTGGTGGGTCAGGAACTCTTTCTTATTTTTGGAGAGGTTTTGCTATAGGGCGCATGCACTCGCCAGACAGACAGACAGAGACAGAGAGACAGAAAGCGAGAAATCCCCCGGGGGGATGGCCATGCTGCAATCCCTTCTCCTCCACTCTCCTCTCGGGATCTTGGGCACACACGCACATGCGCCCGGTGTGAGTTTTAAGCCACTGGGTCCAGGACTCGAGCCACGGTCGACTACATGGGAGTCCAGTGACAGCCATTACGCCAACCGCTGGTCCTGGTTCAGGAACTTTTTGACACAGTGTTCACCACCAATGCTGCCAGGGATATCCATCTCATGTGACGTGTGTGGATTAAGGACAGAGCGGAGTTAGGAATTTAAGATGTGGAGTCTTTGCTTCCCACGCGGCCTTTATTGATGGAGGCATGATGCACATGTTTTGGGTGGACTAGGCTTGGGGAAAAACATGGGACAGAAAGAATCCAGAAGCCAGGGTCAGCAGAGGGAAACTAAATTCCAAAGTAATTTTTGCATTTATTTGCATTATATAAAGCTTGACTTTGGTGACAAATGAATTTTTAAGTTCTGTATAGAAAGAGAAACTACACCAGAGACTTCTCAGATAATAACGTGGCACATTTCACACTCCACACGGAGTGGAGAATTCCGTCACAGCGCGTCAAGCAGTGCTGGGAATGTGGACTTCACAGGAGCTGCTTAGGTGGCTCATCTGTCCGTTCCTAACAGTAATCCTGCCCACTTCCCTCGTGCTCGGTAGCATCTCAGTTTAGCCAGCTTCTGTCATTTGCTAGGAGCTTGGTAACAGGACTAAACACAGCCAGCCACGTCTGATCTTGGGGCAGGAAGCAGCGTGTGCACGCAGATAAACCTTGTTGGGAGAGCCCGTGCCATGCCAGGGGTAGGAGAGCCTGGGCCTGAGTTACCCTTTTGAGGACCAGAGGTTCCGCTCGCCTGTGGGCTGACAGTCGCCGTTCGTGCTGCTGTGGCCTGTGGACTCGGAAACACAGGCCCATTTTCTGGCACTCAGCAGAGTTACTGCTGCTGAGAACCTGGGCCTGAGGCGTGTGGGCCTGTTGCTGAGTGAGCTGTGAAGGGCCATCTGCCCAGTACCCGAGTGACTTCACTGAGACTCACAGTGCCTGAACGTGTCAAGTGTCCTGGTTCTCTCTTGTCACGTAACTCATCACCCCAAAACTTGGTGATGCAAACAATAACCATTTCTTCTGTCAGTTTCTGTGGGTTAGGAATTCTGGAGCGGCTCACGTGGGTAGGGAGCCTAGGGATCCCATGCAGTTGCAGTGTGACAGTGGCCAGTGCTGGGAGCTGTCTTTGCTGGCATCTGTCTCCTGGGCTAGGACGAGTTGATCAGGAGGGCAGGGATAACTGCGGCTTCTTTGGATGGTCTTTCCAGCATGGCAGTTTGGGTAGCCAGACTTCAGGCTCAGGGCTCCAGAGGTCCTGAGAGAGCACCAGATGGAAGCCATGTCTGCCCCGGGAATCACACAGCATCACTTCTGCCTTACTCAGTGGCCAGAACAACCACACGCCGCCCGGGTTCAGGGCACGGCACAGACGCTGCTTCCTGACGGGTGGTAAAGTTCTAGAACACGTGGAGTGCATCAGTGGGGGCCTGCAGGCGTACCAGGTGTGCCCGGGCATCCGCCCCACCTTGGAGCTGCTGCGGCTGTAACAGCCCACCCGTGCTTTGTGGTCTCAGTGACGTCTCCTGCCCCGTAGGTCCTGGCAAACGTCGCCTACATCATCATAGAGTCCACTGAGGAGGGCACAACCGAGTACGGCCTGTGGAAGGACTCCCTGTTTCTGGTTGACCTGCTGTGCTGTGGGGCCATCCTCTTCCCCGTGGTGTGGTGAGTTGGCCCCCTGGCAGGGAGGCTGCGTGTGCACCACACAGGCAGTGGCCACATCTGACACTGAGCTAGCCCTTCCCACGTTGGTCTGAAGCACTTAGGGCATGTGTTAAGGCGTACAGCTTCTGGGTTCCCAGCTGAGCCGAGCCCGTCTCCGGTGGTGGGACCCAGTGTGGAGTACCTCGGGGATTCTGGTCGGCGGGGCTGGCCTCGGGACTGGCCTCGGGACCAGCACAGCTAGAAAGATTCTAGAAATGAGAAGTTAGTAGCAACGTAACAGCAGCCTGAGTTTGGAGGGGAGAGAGTTGAATAAATCTCATCAAAAGCATTCTCTTGGCATGTTAAAAAATGGGGAAAAACGTTAACATAAAACTAGTGATAGTTTGGACCGGCAGGTGGCGTGGTGGTTAAGGCAGCTGGGCTCCCATATGGCTGCCCACGCCTCGAGTCCTGGACCTGGCAGCTTATGTTCACACTTTCCTTCTCTGTCTCTCTCTGGCCAGCTTTTAAAAATAATAATAAAATAAAGGCAATGAATAAAATTAAATAAATTCTTTAAATAAAACTAGTGGTAGTTTTTGGCACGTAAACATCTTAGCCATCTTCAGGATGGCCGGCTCCACTCCTGCCTGGCCCACATCTTGTGCGTTGATTGTGGATGAAGAGAGATTAGAGGAGCCTCGTGAGTCACACTCAGTGGGGCGTGCTCTCTGAGTAGACCGCGGAGGGGAGAGGGTGCTCACACGGACACAGCTTACGTACCTTTCTGACGGGCTCTCACGGCTCCTCGAATGCAGTTACGTCTTTGAATCGGACTTTAAAGACACAGACTTCCCTGCCTCTGGGCACAGTGAGCTGGTCTTATCCCGCTGTTCCACGCAGCCCTTAGTGTTTTCAGCGTCCTGGGACTGTCAGGTCACCTGGCTGCTCTGGTTATTTGCATGTAGTGTTAAGGAGCTCGGTCCACCTCCCAGCCAGCGGGATTTGCCCTGCACCCCAGTTCCATCGTACACCCCACATGTCCTGCATCAGCTCAGCACACAGCAGCCAGCCCAGGAGGGAGAAGAGACAGATGGTACTTTCTACTCACTACACCTCCCCTGCCCCCTGCCCCCTGCCTGCCAGGAATTACGACCCAGGTGCCTGAAACACGGGATTGTCGCCAGGTAGGCCTGATTAGGGCACAGAGGTGCCACACCTCACGTGCACCACTGTGGGAACATGGAATGTAAGGGACCAGGTGAACTCTGGCCATTCTCTGTGACCTGTTAGTTACAACTCCGATGAGCAGATACCAAATGGTAAGATCCCTGAAGACAAGTACCCCGAAAATTGTTGGAGAATGAAAAAAAGGAATCAGTAAGTAGTAGAGAGGTGATTTAGGGAACAGTATCAGCCGCTCGAGAGGTTCGGATTCCGCCTGCACGCGTTCCATGCCGGCTGTGTGCTGGCCGACGTTCATAGGCTGCCTCGTTCCATCCTCGAGCACGCTGACCCCTCACAGGTGGGCACACTGTTGGCAGACCAGGTGACAGTGTCAGGGTGAGCATCCGGCCCTCCCCTGGCTGTGCTCTCCTTCAGGGCCATCTCTGCTTGGTGGCTTGCAGCTACCTCGAGCTCATCTGTGACTACACTATTGCTAATATCCCCCTCCCCAGCTGTAGTGGTGGTAGGTAGTTCCCAGAGCATCCCTGGGGGCTGGCGTTTTCAACAGAGTTGTGAATCTTCACTCTGAAATGAGTTTGCATACAGTGCTATGTTCATGGTCCTGGACTCGGGACGGGGCCTCTCCAGTAAGGTTGGTTCTCTCTGGGGCCAGTGAGCTCAGTGGCGCCCCTTTGTCCTAGGTGTGTTGGGCAGGGGCATGGCTATGGGAGGAGAGATTAGGAAGAGAACAGGGTATTGAAAGATAACATTTTCTCCCCTCATTCTGGCCCCTGCCAGAATTCCTGCCACAGGTCTGGCCAGCAGAGGGCACCCTGACCACTCAGACTTAAGCCACACATGGGGAAGCATTGGTTATCGAAGATTGCGTGTTTAGGCAGAGAGCTCTAAAGTAATCTAGTCCTGGGGCCTAGATGGCGTGGTGGCTAAAGGTGCTGGGCTCCCACATGGCTCACCACGGTGTGAGTCCTGGACCTGAGGGCTTGCTTTCTCGCTTTCCCTTTCTCTCTCTCTCTGGTCAAACTTGAAACAACAACAACAATAATAATAACAACAAATGGAATTGAATAATAATTTTTTTTTTTGGAGTTTTTTTTTTTTTTTGTTTGCTATACGGCACATGTGCTCGCCAGACAGACAGAGAGAGACAGAGAGACAGAAAGTGAGAAATCGCCCCCCAGGGGGGATGGCCATGCCACAATTCCTTCTCCTCCATTCTCCTCTCGGGATCTTGGGCACCCACGCACATGCGCCCAGTGTGAGTTTAAGCCACCGGGTCCGGGACTCGAACCACGGTCGACTACGTGAGAGTCCAGTGACATAGCTATTATGCTAACTGCTGGTCCCGAATTAAATAATTCTTAAATAAGTTTTTAAAAATGTTTTCTAGTCCAGCCCTTTTGATTTATTATGAGGCATTCAAGACCTCAAGTTACTAGAGCTGGAAGGAGAGGGGAATGCAAGTCTGCCAGCTAACCCTCTGTCCCAACTGTTCATTTTTAGGTCCATCAGACACTTACAAGAAGCATCAGCCACAGACGGGAAAGGCAAGTTCCCCGTGCTCCCGGCGCTGGCGTTTTCTCAGCACCCACTTGCTGGGGCCCTGCTGGGGCCCGGGGGGAGGAGGCTGGCAGTCCTGGGGCCTTGCCTTGGGCCGGCGTGGTGGGGAGTGGGTATCCGACCTGTCGGAGACCAGTGGTATGAAGGGGCTTGGGGGGATTCTCCTGTTAAGATGATCCATTTCCACTCATGACTCTGATTTTCACCTCCAAACTGAGTCAGCAAGGAAACCGTGTCTCGGGAGATCCAGATAGCACCTCGCCGTGAGAGCAGGAGGGGCTGTGGGCTGGGGTGGCTGTGCGTACAGCGGCCGTCCCTGCCGTCGTCACACACTTTCAAAGTAGACGTGTCGCAGTGCGCTCAGTGAGACTCCGATGCCGAAGGGACCTTTGCGACTCTGCTGTTTAGGCGGTGGTGCCATTATGACCCTTTGGCATCGCCCCGATTTTTCCAACCATGGCTCCTGTGTCAGAAAAGAAGCCACAGAGAAGACGTTTTGTATGTTTCCACGTTTCTGGGCATATTCAAAGAACGTCCACACCACGGGTTACCGTGGCACAAACAGCAGTTTCAAGCTCAGGGCTTCAAGGAGCAGCTTTCAAAGGTGGGAGCTGCCTCTGGGCCCGTGAAGCATAAGCCCGGCGCTGGGGTTAACGGTCTTTGAGGCAGACGTAGATGCTCATTCGCTGGAGATAGGGGTAGGTTTTTGTCAGTAGGGTTTTGCTGCTGACCTTTTTCTGATTATGAGGGTATTACTGACGCGTTTTAGCAAGTTTGGAAACCATGTAGTGGCTACAAATCCTAGTTCACAAGCCCAGTCTCCAGTTAACGTCACGTCTCCTTAAGTAATTCCGAGTGCACTAAGCCTGACTCGGAGGCTGCGGCAGGGCCGGGTGAGAGCCCTGGTTCTTACCGACTCAGAGCTCAGTATTTGCAGGGGCTCCCCAGGGCCACCTTGCTCCAGGCAGCCTGCTGGGGAGGGTCTGCCCACTTAGCACCCTGGCCAGTGCACCAACTCAGTGCCCGGTGCTGGCTTTTGTTTTTTATCAAGTTTTAGGAAATAGCCCTTCTCTCTCTTCTTCTCATTCCTCCCAGAGGTGCTGGGTTTCCTTCCTCTCCCTGTAGAATACCTTCTGTGATCAATTCTTCAGGGGAGTTTAAGCGGTACATGTCGTCCACAGTAACCTTTTGCTTTTAGCCTGGCACATAGAGGCCCCGGCCCTCTTTGGAGTAAAAGGATCTCTCTCTCTCTCTCTCTCTCTCTCTCACACACACAAACACACACACACACTGTATGCATTATTATTTTTTTTCCCCCAGAGGACAACTGCACAGAGACAGAAGGAAAGAGAGACAGAACCTCCCTCTGGGGCAGGGTCACATCACTGCAATTCCTTCTCTTCCATTTCCCCACGCTGTTGGGTCTTTGAGCATGTCTAGTATGTTTTTAAGCCACCAGGCCCAGAATTCAAACTGCAGTCCTTATGTGGGATCCAGCTCCCACCAGGCTGTGAGGCTTGGTCTAAGTTAAAAGAAATTTTTTTTTTTTTGAGAGGTTTTTGCTATAGGGCGCGTGCGCTCACCAGACAGAGAGACAGAAAGCGAGAAATCACCCCCCGGGGGGGATGGCCACGCCATAATCCCTTCTCCTCTATCCGCCTCTCAGGATCTTGGGCATGCACGCACACGCACCCGGCCTGAGTTTTAAGCCACCGGATCCGGGACTCAAACCGTCGACTACGTGGGAGTCTGCCGACATAGCCATTATGCCAACTGCTGGTCCCTAAGTTAAAATTTTAATAAAGCGCCCTGTCACAAACAGAAAAGCCCAAAGGAAAATAGAAACTCACCTTCTGGGAATACATGTTGTTTGGGAACATTCTTGCTTTCTTAAAATTTTTCCCCTGGGGGCACTGGCAGGTGGCATGGTGGGTTAGGGTGCTGGACTCCCTCATGGCCGACTGTAGTTCAAGTCTCAGACCTGGCAACTTGCTCCTTGCTTTCCCTCTTTCTCTCTCTCACTCTGCCCCTCTCTGATCAAATTAAAATGAATGTGAATGAATGTTAAATAAAATAATTCTTTTAAAAAATTTTCTTCTCCTGGAGATCAGCAGTGTCACAATGATTACAGCACTGTACCCCCCGTACCATGCCGACTGTGGTTTGTGTCCTGGACCCAGTGGCTTCAACTCACACTGGACATGTGTGCACGTGTGCCACAACCCTGAGAGAGGAGGGAGAAGAGATCGCGACATGGCCATCTCCCCAGGGATTGGTTTCTTGCTTTCTGCCTGTCTCTCCAGCAAGTGCAGGCACCCTATAAGCAAAAACCACTCTTAAAAAATTTTTGTGTTGGGAACCAGCAGTTAGCATAATGGCCATGTCGCTAGACTCCCACGTAGTCGACCGCGGTTCGCGTCCTGGACCCGGTGGCTTAGAACTCATGCCGGGTGCCTGTGCGTGCATGCCCAAGATCCCAAGAGGAGAATGGAGGAGAAGGGATTGCGGCTGACCATCCCCCCGGGGGATTTCTCGCTTTCTGTCTCTATGTCTCTCTCTGTCTGTCTGGCGAGCGCACGTGCCCTATAGTGAAAACCTCTCCAAAATATTTTTTTGGTTTTTTTCTTCTGTATATACTGTATTAAAAGGCAGCTTTGGGGCCAGCAGGTGGCATGGTGGTTAGGTACCCACGTGGCTGACCACGTTCAAGTGCCAGACCTGGCAGCTTGCTTTTTCACTTTCTCTCTCTCTCTCTCATGAGTGTACATGCCCTATAGCAAATTAAAATAATAATAATAAATAAAATTAAATATTTGTAAAAAGGCAGCTTTATCTTTATAACTAAATGAGTAGGGTTTTTAATTTCAATGCATTGTGGTGAGACCTTTTAGTTCCCATTGTATACGCTCCAGTATCTTTTTCAGTTGCCAGAAGGCACGTGTGCCTGCAGGGCGGCGGGTGGGAGGAAGGGGACACGCTCGCCGTGGAGTGTGGTCACGCTGTAATTCTGTCTCCGTGTTCCGTCCTGTCAGGATATTGGACTTGCACAAGCATGCAGACACGCACACACTGGTGTGTTTTTCAAGCCATCACGGCTGGGATTTGAATTGCAGTCGGCCTTGTGGGATTCAGCTCCCTTAACCGCGAGGCTGTGTGGCCAGCCTATTGCTTCAATATTTCCGATTCAGCATTTTTGGCTACTTGAAAATGTTTAAAGATCTCAAGGGCAGTAGTTCCCTATTGACGAGTTTTATCTGCGTTTTTATTTGCCCTGTCCTGCCCCCTTGTGATGCTGGCCTTCCTCAGCGGGTCCAGGCTGCCCGCCCACCTCTTGCAGGCCCCTTGCCTTGGTTAGAGGGCTGGGGTGACCATGGTGGTTAACTGTCCCTGTGACCCATACCGCACTAGGGCTCGGTGGTTAGCTAAGGGTCTGGGAAGAGGCTCTAGGAGTGCATAGCACGGCAGGTGGCTCTGGGGCCCGGTGTCCCCCAACATCTGTAGGAGACGCTATTGGACCAGAACTCTTCTGCGCAGGCCCAGGACGTCCGAGGCAGTTTCTCCTCGTGTCCACCAGGTGGCAGCGTGGGCCCTCATTAGCTGGAGCCAGAGAGGAAGTTGGAGAGGCAGAGGAGGGCCCCCATTCCCTTCCAAGGTGATACACCTCGCAGATGGTACAGACCAGGAGGGGGCACGGGGGCGAGAGGGATGGTGGCTTCTTGGTTCTTGTGTTTGCACTGAGTTGATTAGGCTGTGGGATGCTTTGAACTAATCCACTAATACATGTTCTTTCTGTACTTTGAAAAGTGGTTGTGCTTGTCACAGGCCCAGAGTCAGGGCAGCCATGTTCCCACAGCCGAAGTCCCCCTTGCAGAGGTGCCTCAGGACAGCACCCTGTAGGCAGGCCGCCCTCGGGTGTGACTGCAGTGTGGCCGTTGGCCCCAAGATCGACGCTCCTCACTTCGCCCCCTGGAGATCGGCCCTTCCTAGCAGCCACGGGCAGTGGCGTCCCCTGTTGGGTTTGGGAGCATTGTGCTGGGTGGAGCCTGACGTCTGGCCCCTGTTCTTGGCTCGAAATCCGCAGACAGCATGGCCTTGACAGCGCCCTGGGCGTAGGCACCTCTTTTCAGATGATGTGCAGCCCGGGCCGAGTAACTGCAGGTGAGAGCTGCGCAGAGCGGCCCCCGGCTCTCGTGTGCTTTGACTCTGGACTCCTCCCGACGGAGCCTGAGGGAAGGGCAAAGGGAAGCGGCGGGGGAGCTGCCCACCGTCCCCAGGTTCGTCTGTCCCCTGTGTCACACGCTATGGCTTCTCTTGGGTGCGTTTCCGTTCAGCTGAAGGGCTGCACTGCGCCCTCTGAGGAGTTCAGTGAGTCCTGACGGCCACGGCGGCTCCGG
>NW_006204024.1:521271-527537 GCF_000334495.1 Tupaia belangeri chinensis | reverse complement strand
TCCGGCGCCGGCTCGGCCTGCTGTCGTTCCTGGCCGAGCCCCCTCCCACGTGCTGCCCTTTCTCCCGCCCTGTCCCCTTACAGCACTGGCCTGGGAATTCAGTTACCGGTCTCTGCCCCCGCTCATCCTTTTCTGGCCTTGCGTTTCTGAGGAGCAGCCAAAGGAGGTGTTCTGAAGATGTGTAGCTTTTACGTGAGCTTCAGAGGCATTTACACGAACAGCGACAGGCTGGTCGCAGGGTTTGGGAGGAATGGCTTCGTCCTGAGCCGTGGCCGCCGGAGTGTTGGTTATGGCAGCAGTTCTCACAAGGGTCCTCGGGGCAAAGCTTTTTCCTTTTTTTTTTAAGAGATATTTTTGCTATGGGGTAAGTGTGCTTGTCAGAGAGAGAGAAAGTGAGAAATAACCCCCGGGATGATGGCCATGCTGTAACCCTGCGTCCTTCATTCTCCTCGTAGGATTTTGGGCATCCACACACACGCGCCAACGTGTTTCAAACCACCAGGCCCAGGACTCGGACTGCGGGCTGCCAGTCGGGAGTTCAGTGATGGAACCATTATGCCACCGACTGGTCCCCAGACCATTTTAACAGGACAGTATCAGCCTAATGTTTACTGTTGACCTCTGTTGAAGTCACTGGTGGGTCAGACAGCTGTGCCTTCGTGTGAGTCAGGGCAGTGGTACCAAGCCGTGCTGGTAGCCCGTCCAGTCTCCACTGCCCTCCCTCACAGCGGGTAGAGAAGCCAGGGTCCTGTAAGAAGGGCCTTGAGTGAGGACACAGTGAAAGCCATGAGTGTGGGGCCGGAAGGCAGCACCGTGGTGACACAAGTGGGCCCACTGGGAGGTCCTGGGTTTGCGCCCGAGGCCGTCCCTGAGCGTGTCAGGAGTGTGCGCGTGCCTGTGCCCGTGCTCTTGGGCTGACCAGGACTGGGTAGGGTCCTTCACACGTGCACGTGTGCGTGTGAGCCCGAGATCCTGAGAGGAGAGTGGAGGAGGATTGCAGTGTGGGCATTCCTCTTGGGGAGGGGTCATTTCTCACGCTCCCTCTTCGCTCCCTCTGATAAGTGTGCACACCCTATAGGAAAGCTTAAAAAAGTTAATACTGTAAAATAGAGATAACATCGAATTTACCTTTTTAACTATTTTAAGTAGTACCAGTTCACATGTACAACCATCACTACCGCCCCCTCCAGGACTTTTTTTAATCTTCTCAAACCCTAACCCTGAACCCGTTAGGCAGAGCTCCCCGTTCCCTCTCCTCAGCCTTTCTGCGTGCTGTCCCGCGACTCTGACCGCTCCCAGGACCTCACGGAAGTGAGCAGAGTGTGTGTCGGTTCAGCTCAGCGCACTGTGCGTGACGTGTCGGGACTCCCGTCACCCTCACGGCCGCGTGTACCCCTCGTGTGTGCCCCAGATCCCGTCTGTCCCACTCTGGTGTCAGTGGACTCAGTTTGCTTCCACCCTTTGGCGGTTGAGAACAGCGCTGATGTGCACGTGGTGTGCAGGTATCTGCCCCAGACCCGATTTCAGTTCCTGTGTGTCCGTCCAGAAGCGGAACTGCGGGACCAGGCGGAACCGTGCCTTCACTTTCTGCAGAGCTGTCACCATTTCCCACAGCGGCTGCACCACCTTGCAGTCCCACAGCGTCGCACGTGATTCCGAGCTCTCCTGCAGCACCCGTTCTTCTGCTAGCTCCTGGGTTTCTGTGGTGCGGGGTGTTTTTTTTTTTTTTTTCCCCTTAGAGAAGCACACTCCCCAGAGAGACCATTTCTCACGCTCCCTCTTCGCTCCCTCTGATAAGTGTGCACACCCTATAGGAAAGCTTAAAAAAGTTAATACTGTAAAATAGAGATAACATCGAATTTACCTTTTTAACTATTTTAAGTAGTACCAGTTCACATGTACAACCATCACTACCGCCCCCTCCAGGACTTTTTTTAATCTTCTCAAACCCTAACCCTGAACCCGTTAGGCAGAGCTCCCCGTTCCCTCTCCTCAGCCTTTCTGCGTGCTGTCCCGCGACTCTGACCGCTCCCAGGACCTCACGGAAGTGAGCAGAGTGTGTGTCGGTTCAGCTCAGCGCACTGTGCGTGACGTGTCGGGACTCCCGTCACCCTCACGGCCGCGTGTACCCCTCGTGTGTGCCCCAGATCCCGTCTGTCCCACTCTGGTGTCAGTGGACTCAGTTTGCTTCCACCCTTTGGCGGTTGAGAACAGCGCTGATGTGCACGTGGTGTGCAGGTATCTGCCCCAGACCCGATTTCAGTTCCTGTGTGTCCGTCCAGAAGCGGAACTGCGGGACCAGGCGGAACCGTGCCTTCACTTTCTGCAGAGCTGTCACCATTTCCCACAGCGGCTGCACCACCTTGCAGTCCCACAGCGTCGCACGTGATTCCGAGCTCTCCCGCAGCACCCGTTCTTCTGCTAGCTCCTGGGTTTCTGTGTTGCGGGGTGTTTTTTTTTTTTTTTCCCCTTAGAGAAGCACACTCTCCAGAGAGACAGAAAATGAGAAATCACCCCTAGGGAGGACGGCCATGCCACAGCCCCTTCCTCTATCCTCAGGGTTTGGGGCACGCGCTAATGTGCACTCGGCATGAGTTTCGAGTCACCAGATCTGGGACCTGGACCAGCTGGCCGCGTGGAAGCCCAGCACCTTTCCCACGGTGACACCTGCCGGCTGCTGCGTTTGTTTGTAGCGGCCGTCCTGAGATGATGAAGCGGTGCGGTTCTGCCCTGCATCTCCCCTGTGGGTGGTCATCGGTTGAGCGCCCTTTGCTGTGCTCACTGGCTACACATGTGTCTGCTTTGGAAAAATGCCAGCCTGTGGTCCTTCGCCTTTGTTTTTTTGCCATAGAATGAGTGTGCTCACTGGTGAGACAGAAAGAAGGAAAGTGAGAAAGCATTCCCTGGCAGGGGATGGCCCACTGTGATCCTGCCTGTCCCACATACATGTGCCCAGCATGTTTTTCAAGCCACAGTTTCTGGGGTTGGAACCACATAGTCAGCCATGTGAGATTCAACCACCTTAACCACCACACCACCTCTACCCGTTTTTATTCATTTTTTAAAAGAATTATTTACTTTATTTATTGTGATTATTATTTTTTAATTGGCTATAGGACATGTGCATTCACCAGAGAGAGAAGGATAGTGAGAAAGCAAGCCGCTGGGTCTGGGACTCGAACTGCAGTTGGCCATGTGGGAGTCCAGCACCCCAACCACCATGACACTCACTTCCTCTTGCCCATTTTTGAATTGGGTTGTCTTTTGGTTTACACAGAGGTAGTCCTGCTTGCCTAGATAGTTCACTGCTTCACAAGGCATTTGTCTGGAGTCAGCGAGCAGCCTGTCCCGTCCCCATTGTCGTGCAGAGACGAGTGCCGTGTCTGGGAGCTTTGGGGACCTCCATTTGGCATCGAATGACTTCCCCTTGTCTGCTCCTTGGGGAGGAGGTTCAGTGGCAGGTGCTGCAGAAGAGAAGCGTTGCCTGCCGTGGGTACCGTCTGACGCTGTCGTCTCAAGTTCACTTAGTGAGGACATAACCTCACTTTAGGAAAGGATGAAGAGATTCTGTCTCCTGATCTCCCGGCGGGCCAGGCCCCACCCTCCTGACTGGGTAACTAGCTTTAGTCGGTGCAGCTGCGTCAGCTTGTACACCCGTGGTCTGAGCCGCCCCACTCTGCGGTGGCAGAGCGGGGCAGTGGGCTAGAGCTCTTCGGGCCACGAAGCCGGACACTTACTGTCCCACCCCGTGGAGGAGTTTGCCACCTGCCAGGCCGTTTGGACATCCTAGAGATACGGAATGTGGGCTGACAGCTGGCGTGGTGACTGAGGACGCTGGAGTCCCACATGGCCGACTGCGGTCTGAGTCTTGCGAGGCTTTCTCACTTCTCCCTCCACCCTGTTGTTCTGTCCCTCTCTGGCCAAATTTAAAATAAATAAAGTTAAATAAAATAATTCTTTAACAGAACAAAGCCACATACATGATGTAGTCAGGAGGACAGCGAGTGTCCGTTCTGTACTTGAGCATCTTAAACCCTTCAAGCTCGCTACGGCCTTCTTTTTACTGCCGGTTTTCGCCGTGGGGTGTGTTCTCTTGCTGGAAAGAAACCGAGAGAAAAGGAAAGTGAGAACTCACCCCCCCAGGGGCAAGGCCATACCACAATCCCTTCTCCTCTCTTCTCTTGCTGGGGTTTTGGGCATGCGCACAGACACCTGCCGGCTGTATTTTCATGTCACCAGGTCTGGGATTCAGACTGCAGAATTGGCTGTGTGGGATCCAGTGCCCTAACCACCCTGGCCCCTGCTGGCCCAGGTATTACTGCTGTTAACTGTTCACCGAATCCAACTTTGTATTCAGATACAGATACAGATTTTCTTTCTTTTGCCAGAAGGTACTTGTGCGCTCACCAGAGAACCCGCCCGGGTCAGGACAGCACTTCCTGCTCTTCCGTCTCCATTCCGTCCGCGTCGGGCATATGGGCATGCACACCTTTTCAGGCCTCCCGGGCTAGGACTTGAGTTGCAGCAGGTCGTGTGAAATCCGGCTCCCTCAGCCACTAAGCAATGGGGCTGGCCCCTAGAACTGTCTTTTTTTGGGGGGTGGGAGTGAGGTAAAGAATCATTTATTTATTTAATTCCATTTGTTGTTACTGTTTTTTAATTTGACCAGAGAGAAAAAGGGAAAATGAGAAAGCAAGCCTCCAGGGCTGGAACTTGAACCGCAGGTGGCCATGTGGGAATCCAGTGGCCCTAACCACCACACCACCTGCCAGCCCCCAGAACAGAGTTCTTTTAAGCTTTGGTCTGCTGTGATATTTTACCTGAACTATTGCTCTGATGGGACTCCCTCCTGTTCTTTAACAAGTTAGCTTTTACCACGGCTCCCCCTCTGCTGATCAGTGGGTTTTACACCCCCACCTGGGGAGTTCGAGGGCTCTCTTCCAGCCCCTTTGATTTGGTGCCTAACTGTAACTATAGACTTGTCCAACCTTTGTTTTTTGCTTTCCTAGAAACCGGAGTAGCCCCACAGCTTCTGCTGCTGTTGGCAGGAGGATTTTTGCTGGGTCACGTACTTGCTCCCAGCAGTCTTTGTGAGATGGTTTCAGGGGGTCTCCTTGTAGTAAAAGGTCCTCCCCTGGATGCTCAGGCCAGCGTGGTCACAGCTCAGCATGTGGGCCATGTCCTGGAGGGCTTGGTGACTGAGAGAGGGTGTGCAGCCTGGCTTTAAGGCTCTCGCAGGATCATGATTTGGGGGAGCCCCGTCCCCTGTGCAGAGTGAGCTGGGCCAGAACTTAACGGATTATGGAAAGGCTGAGATTTGGAGACTCTGGCTCAGAACCTTTTGGGAGAAGAAGGTGGGCAGGAGAAAGAGTACCTTCCCAGCTGCACGTTTTGGTGTGATTCTGCCTCCCCAGTGTGTGTGTGTGTGTGTGTGTGTGTGTGTGCAGGAGTGGGTGTGGGGATGTGTGGGATGGATGGATGTGGGGGGATGGATGTGGGGTGTGTGTGTGTAGGAGGTGACACCCTAAAACTGGGTACAGCCTGGTCCAGAATGGGTATTTGACTCAGACATGCTACTTGGCAGGCTGAGGCCACATGAGGGGCCCAGGGTCAATTTCTGGCTCACACTAAACGCAGGTACAGTGCACACGCTTACATAGGTCCAGCTGCTGAGGCGGGAGGATCGTGATGCAGCAAGACCCTGGCTGAGAAGAAAACGTGTGGAAGTAGCGGGTATTGGCATCCCCCTGGCACTGCCATGCCCGTCTGCACTGCTGTGAAGGGGGAGCTTCGGAGTCCTGCCCTCTGCAGTGGCGTTCTGTGACAGAGACGAGTCAGGGGAGACGAGACTCCCTTGATCTGCTTGCTCAGAAAGCCGTCGCCCTCCTTTTGTCCTGGCATAAGGAGAGGACAAACCCGCCACCCACCGCTGTCCCCGAAGTCCGAGCGCCGTGGCTGCCTCCCTGCCGGTGGGCGGGGCGGGCGGGGCACTGTCCTCAGGCTCTGTGGTAGGAACTGTGCCGTGAAGGCAGTTGTCTCCTGTGGCAAGGAGCGAGATGGCATCCGTAAAGCTCTCAGAGGGCTCTGTCCTGCACGCAGGGCCACCTCATACTAGCAGAGCCCACTCGAGCTCAGATGTTTCTGCATGGCGTCTGTGAGTGCCGCGGCTCTGAGATTTGGGACGTGGGCGCATTTCCCTGGACAGTGTCACAGCTTTCAGCAGATTTTCAAAGGGGTTTGTGACCCTAGAACGATGTAAAACTACT
>NW_006204024.1:511413-521256 GCF_000334495.1 Tupaia belangeri chinensis | reverse complement strand
AGAGGGGATGTATTTTACTAGGCTGGTTGAATCCAGTGATTTTTAATTTCATTATTATTTTTATTTTGAGAGGTTTTTGCCATAGGGCGCGTGTGCTTGGCAGACAGAGAGACAGAAAGCGAGAAATCACCCCCCGGGGGGGATGGCCACGCCGCAGTCCCTTCTCCATTCTCCTCTCAGGATCTTGGGCATGCACGCACACACACACACACACACACACACACACACACGTGCCCGGTGTGAATTTTTAACCACCAGGTCTGGGACTCAAACCGCGGTCAACTACATGGGAGTCCAGCGACATAGCCATTACGCTAACTGCTGGTCCTGATTTTTAATTTCTTTTAATCATCAGAAACCTGTCGTTACTCTCTGTCAACATATCACCAGAATTCCTCTGTCCTCACCTACTCACAGCTTCTGGTCAACGGCACACAGTACCCAGTGAGCCAGTGTTGCCGCCCTGTGTTAGCATCGACCACAGCTGAAAGCAAAGGAGCCTTTCGGTCCTAGTCTGAGGAGCGGCCTTGTCATGGACAGGCTGCAGTTCTTTGCGAGGCCTTTAAAGTACTGGGACCTCATTAAAATAAATAAAATGAATTAAGTAAAAGAAAATGATTTTGGAAAGGGGGCAGCAGGTGGTTTGGTGGTTAAGGGCTCTGAACTCCCACATGGCCGACCTTGGTTTGAGTCCTGGACCTAGAGGCTTGCTTTCTCACTTTCCCTCTTTCTCTCACTCTGTCTCTCTCTGGTCAAATTAAAATAAATAAATAAAATGAATTAAATTTACTAAAGTAAAATTTTTCTTTTCTTTTTTTTTTTTGAGAGGTTTTTGCTATAGGGCGCATGCGTTCGCCAGACAGACAGAGACATAGAGACAGAAAGCGAGAAATCACCCCCCAGAGGGGATGGTCACACTGCAATCCCTTCTCCTCCATTCTCCTCTTGGGATCTTGGGCACGCACGCACATGCGCCCGGCATGAGTTTTAAGCCACCAGGTCTGGGACGCGAACCACGGTCGGCTCCGTGGGAGTCCAGCGACATAGCCATTATGCTAACTGCTGGTCCCAATAAAGTAAAATTTTAAAAAGTGCTGGGACCTCAGTAGTGGGGGTCCTGAGCCACCCAGTAGGCCTGGCTGGTCCCCTGTGGTGGGCGCCTGCCTGGGACCTCAGTGGCGGCCTGACTGGTCCCCTGTACTGGGCGGCCCTCTGTGGTGGGCGCCTGCCGGGACCTCAGTAGCGAGTCAGCGCCTGGCTGGTCCCCTGTGCTGGGTGCCTGCCGGGCCCACTTCCTGGCCCACTGGCGCCATCGTGCATTTGGGCGCCGTGTCTGGAACGCAGGTCTCAGGAAGGTCACGCTCTCCCTTTCCTCCCTTTCCTGCTCCTGGCGAGGCTGTGTCGTCCAGACCTTCGTCCTTGCCCGCTCACTGCCTGTGCCACTGTGTGCAGAGGACAGTGGGGGGTGGGGCGATGCACGCTTCAGCTCGCTCCGCTCAGCTGCGGCCTCATGCCGTGCCTGACTGGCAGAGCTCACACGTCGCGGCCACAGGCTGCGGGCTGGCAGACAGGAGGCCCGGCGGGCGGAGTCCGAGCTGGGTGTGGCTCTGGAGCAGGGCCGTGAGAGCAGTCTTACGGAGCCCATCTTTCCTGCGATTCAGTCTGTACCGTGGACAGTCTGCTTTCTTTTGTTTTTTAAATCATTTAAGATGCAATTTTGCTCGTAGCCTCTGTTTAATTCAGTGACCTTCAGTGTCTCTTGTCTTGGGTCATTGCTTTAAACATACACAGGAAATGTGTTTCAGATCACTTTACGCTCAGCAGCTTGAAGGTCAGAGACTCCTGCTGCACGGTTCCTGCAGCCCTCCCCGGGCGCTCTGTGCTGTCTGTGGGTGGACTGCTCCCCAGGACGGACGCTCTTGAGCCAGTGAGCGCCCAGGTCAGCATGTGGCTGTGGGGGGGAGGCAGCTGGCTCAAGGCCTGCATGACCGGAATGGAGAGTGCCTCGACCCCTGTGCAGGGTGAGCTGGGGCGAGAGTGTCAGACTGGAAATGCAGACGCAGCGAGTCAGATGGTTCTAACCAACCAGGTTGCTGTCATCCTTTCTTTAATCTTTGCATCTGACTCAAAATCCCCTCTGAAGCACATAGAGCGGGAGCAGGAGAGAGGATGGCAGGTGGGCAGGGATGTTTTTAAGCCTTGAGGCTCTCTGTACTCCCAGGGAAGGGTCATTTGGGAATTTTTCACCCGTCAGGTAGCTGCGTAGGCCTTTGCTCCTGTGTGTCCCCTAAATCAGATGGCATTAGCTCCCCAGCATGGCCCGCAGGGGCTCCTGGGCATCGCCTGGCATCTCCAATCCTGACGGCAGCACCCTGAACTGCCAGTGCATTTTGAAGCTCTGAATTGTCATTCTCTCAAAGCAAAGTGGAGGCGACAGAGCAAGACCTCAGAGCGGGGCCTCAGTGAGAGCCGGGCCTGGGCTGGCTCTCCACTTGTCGCCGTGCGGTGTGCGGATTCACCACACTTCTCCAGGCCCGCGTGCTTCATCTGTGAGAAATGTCCCACCACCCTTTGTCCAGAGAGCTGGTGTGAGCCGCAGAAAGAGGTGCCCGGCCTGGCCCAGGGTGGTCAGTGTGTGGCGCTGACCAGTGTGGTTGTCTTTGTCCTCATCACGGCTCCAGGACCATCCAGGGAGGTCAGCCAAGGAGAAGGGGATGGCCTGTCTCTTCGCTGGCCTGGCCATATACTCTGACTTCCAGAGGTGGGGTGACCGTCTGGGCACAGACAAGCAGCCCCCGTGGGTGGCAGCGTCACTGGCTCGGCTCTCTGAGCACTGACAGGTTTGTCGGGCTGTGGCTCTTCTGCCTCGGGCACGTGTTCCACTCGGTCAGCGAGACACGCTTGCTCGTGGCCCTTTCCTGAAAGTGAACAAGCAGGGGAGTCGGCTGGTGGTCAGCCTGGAGGCCCACCCGCCCCGCTCAGCTGCGGCCTCATGCCGTGCCTGACTGGCAGAGCTCACACGTCGCGGCCACAGGCTGCGGGCTGGCAGACAGGAGGCCCGGCGGGCGGAGTCCGAGCTTGGTGTGGCTCTGGAGCAGGGCCGTGAGAGCAGTCTTACGGAGCCCATCTTTCCTGCGATTCAGTCTGTACCGTGGACAGTCTGCTTTCTTTTGTTTTTTAAATCATTTAAGATGCAATTTTGCTCGTAGCCTCTGTTTAATTCAGTGACCTTCAGTGTCTCTTGTCTTGGGTCATTGCTTTAAACATACACAGGAAATGTGTTTCAGATCACTTTACGCTCAGCAGCTTGAAGGTCAGAGACTCCTGCTGCACGGTTCCTGCAGCCCTCCCCGGGCGCTCTGTGCTGTCTGTGGGTGGACTGCTCCCCAGGACGGACGCTCTTGAGCCAGTGAGCGCCCAGGTCAGCATGTGGCTGTGGGGGGGAGGCAGCTGGCTCAAGGCCTGCATGACCGGAATGGAGAGTGCCTCGACCCCTGTGCAGGGTGAGCTGGGGCCAGAGTGTCAGACTGGAAATGCAGACGCAGCGAGTCAGATGGTTCTAACCAACCAGGTTGCTGTCATCCTTTCTTTAATCTTTGCATCTGACTCAAAATCCCCTCTGAAGCACATAGAGCGGGAGCAGGAGAGAGGATGGCAGGTGGGCAGGGATGTTTTTAAGCCTTGAGGCTCTCTGTACTCCCAGGGAAGGGTCATTTGGGAATTTTTCACCCGTCAGGTAGCTGCGTAGGCCTTTGCTCCTGTGTGTCCCCTAAATCAGATGGCATTAGCTCCCCAGCATGGCCCGCAGGGGCTCCTGGGCATCGCCTGGCATCTCCAATCCTGACGGCAGCACCCTGAACTGCCAGTGCATTTTGAAGCTCTGAATTGTCATTCTCTCAAAGCAAAGTGGAGGCGACAGAGCAAGACCTCAGAGCGGGGCCTCAGTGAGAGCCGGGCCTGGGCTGGCTCTCCACTTGTCGCCGTGCGGTGTGCGGATTCACCACACTTCTCCAGGCCCGCGTGCTTCATCTGTGAGAAATGTCCCACCACCCTTTGTCCAGAGAGCTGGTGTGAGCCGCAGAAAGAGGTGCCCGGCCTGGCCCAGGGTGGTCAGTGTGTGGCGCTGACCAGTGTGGTTGTCTTTGTCCTCATCACGGCTCCAGGACCATCCAGGGAGGTCAGCCAAGGAGAAGGGGATGGCCTGTCTCTTCGCTGGCCTGGCCATATACTCTGACTTCCAGAGGTGGGGTGACCGTCTGGGCACAGACAAGCAGCCCCCGTGGGTGGCAGCGTCACTGGCTCGGCTCTCTGAGCACTGACAGGTTTGTCGGGCTGTGGCTCTTCTGCCTCGGGCACGTGTTCCACTCGGTCAGCGAGACACGCTTGCTCGTGGCCCTTTCCTGAAAGTGAACAAGCAGGGGAGTCGGCTGGTGGTCAGCCTGGAGGCCCACCTGGCACAGGCAGACATGGCATCACCCCTGCCCCAGCAGCTGCCCTCCCCGTGGGGCGTGCCTGTGTGTGCGGGGAGGGGTGTCCTTGTAGACCGGGTCTCGCTGCGCCTGGTTCTCCTGCCTCGGGTCCTGCGCAGCCAGGACTGCAGTGTGTGCGTCTATGCCTGGCGTGTCAGGGTGGGTCAGGACTTGAACTCAGATCTCCCATTTGACCTCAGCCTGCCAAGCAGCACCGTCCAGCGCACATGACCACAGCTGGGCCTGGGCATCTGTCTTAGCTAAAGCCTCCTGGGTGATTCTTGGGCTCCTGCCCATCAAGAGCATTGCTGTGACGAGGTTGTAACCCACCGTGAAGAAACTCTCCAGGTGCGAGGCATGGCAGGCACGGGTGGCGCAGGGTCTGCACTCCGCTCTGGCTCCTCTCTGGGCACGTCCTCACCACGTGCTCATTCTTTTACCATATTTGCTGCTCCTTGTGGCGAGGTCGGAAATAGCTGCTTCAGCCCCGGTGAGCCTTCTTTCCCATGGGAGCCCGGCACCCCCGCCCCCGCCGTGGTGCAGCGAGCAGCCTTCTCAAGTGGAGAGCTCTCCCTTAGCAGAGAAGCATTCCAGGCAGCGACCTGCCATGTGCTGCTCCACGATGGCGCTGGCGAAGTCCCCTCGGAGCTGGCTCTGCCCGCTCGGCACCAGGACCCATCCTGTACGTATGGCAGCGCTGCCTCGGGCGCCCGAGGCTCCGCTCCTTCCAGCTCCCCCCACTAGACCGGACTCTGCTAGACATGGCAGCCACTGTGCCCAGGGCGTGCCGTGTCTGGCATCAGGCGAATCTCCAGAGTCCTCCACGATACCGCTGCCGAGACAGCGAGTGCTCGCTGTGTGCTGTTGGCCTCGCGCGCACTCGCGTTAGTCCTAGTGGTGGACGCTGTTCGTGCTTTACAGGTGAAGGAACAGGCTCAGAGAGGTTAGGCGACTCGCGTGGGTGGGCCAGGAGTTTGAACCCGTGAACAGTGGAGTTGGGACCTGAACCAGGGAGTCCAGATGTGCAGGCCTGCACCAAGCTGCTCTGCTCTCCCGTCCCACCCCACTGAGCTGGCTCCCGGCCTTCGCTGCCTGGCCTGAGACCGGACACCTGTGTGGGTGTCAGCAGCCTGATCCCCACGAGCAGCATTCTCCTGAATGAACGTCCAGCGTGTGACCCAAAGTTGTATCTGTCTTGGCCAGCGGGTTTTGGAAACCTGGAGCTCTGTTCACAGGCTGCATTTTTCAGAGACAGCTCTGGTGTTCCCAAGGTCCCCTTTGTCAGCCCTCACAGGTGTCCTGATGGCCTGGCATCCGTGTCGTGGGGATGTCTTCACTGGGACCCAGCTGCAGGTGCACCAGTTCTCTCGGAGCAGCTCGTGGCCTGCCCTTCTGCCAGTTCCCTTCCTGGGTGCTGCGCATGTGCGGGGGCCCTTACGGCTCCTCGGCTCGGAGAGTCCATGTTTTGGGGCTTCTCAATCTCCCTCATCCACATATTCCATTTCTCAGGAGGGTCTTGCAGGTACTATTAGTGCATAATCTCCGAAGGTCATTTAGGATTCCGGCATTTCTTTTGGACTCCTAGAGCAAATGCCTCCCTCACTGATCCTGAGCCAGAGTGAGGAGGAAGAGGAATTTGAACCCTCACCACCACAGTCCCATTCTCAACTGAGTCAGTAATTGAATGCTATTAAGCACAATTAATTTGCCTCCTGCAGAACAGTTTATGGTGAATGAAAGGCTTGCTAATTGGGGAGGGAGCGGGCTGTCCTGTGGTCATCAATATTTCATAGCCATAGGCGAAGTCAGGAAGTTAGTGTCCTGGCTGACCTTGAATGTTCAGGAAGGAAGGACAGAGGCAACCAGGTTGTACTTAAAGGGCTAGTACCCGCACGCATGAAAACATCAATGAAACTTGCAAAATGCACCAAATGGTTTATTGAATTTATGTCTTCAGCCAGTGGGGGCCTCCCCCAGGGGGTGCTCTGGGACCAACCTGGGACAAGTGTTCTTGGAAGGTGCAGCTCTGAGCTGCAGTGACAGCCCACACACTGAGCCTGGGCCCAGGGTGGCTGGGTGGGGGTCCAGGTTTGTAGCATCTTTAAGTTTTGTGTTACCAAGAAGCACCCACCACGGCTGCTTTAAAACTGCTCACCCAGGTGGGGAGGTGGCTCCTGGGGCAGTCTGAAGCAGTCCTGCTGCCTAACTCCCAGTCCTCCCTGTTGATGGGGAGGCCTGCCCTGCAGTTCCCTCCTCGCCCGCTGGGTGGTGCTCCTCTGTGTTAGATGCAGCTCAACTGAGGTGCTGGGGGTAGTGGGGGACAGGGGACTTGCCTTTAAAGACTGAAAAAATAACGAGCCTTCCATTCCTCTTCCTTCTCCCTAGCTGCTATTAACTTAGCAAAGCTGAAACTCTTCAGACATTATTACGTCCTGGTGAGTAAAAGCAAAGTTCAGCCTGTCATTTACTGGTTCAAGGAGTAAAGCTGCCAGGCTTCGGGGGACAGGTGGCGGTGCGGCCACAGTGCTTCCTGCAGCACCGGCTCAACTTTAGGAAACGGTCTCTCTCGAAATGGGGGTTCAGTGTCTGAGTTACTTTTTAATGTAATTTAATTGACTAGTTTACTTACTTTTTTAGGATTTTTTTTTTTTTTTTTTGCCGTAGGGCATGTACACTCGCCAAGGAGAGGCAGAGACAGAGAGAAAGAAAGAGAAGAAGTGAGAAATCACCCCCTAGTGGAGCAGGCCATACTGCAATTCCCTTCTCCATTCTCTGCTTGAGATGTTGAGCACATAAGCACATGCACCCAGCATGATTTTCAAGCTGCCAGGTCTGGGACTCAGACTGTGGTCAGCCTTGGGAGTCCAGTGCCTTAACCACACTGCCCCTGCCGGCCCCTAATTTTTAATTTTAAATCTGGCTTTAAATACTTAGAAAAGTAGTATACTCTCAATTGAGGAACAAAGCCTCCGACTGTGAGGCACAGCGCGGCCCCTAGTGTGCTGGCCCCCGCCTCCCGCTGCCCACCCACACCCACGTGGTTACTGTTCCCAACTCGGTGGTGGTTCCTCCAGGGTGGTGTGAGAAATCACCCCCTGGGGATGGCCATGCCACAGTCCTTTCTCCTCCATCCTCCTCTTGGGATTTTGGGTACACATACATATGTGCCTAGCATGTTTTTCAAGCCACTAAGTCTGGGAATTGAACCAAGCAGTTGGCCATGTAGGATCCAGCCTCCTTAACCACCACACCACCGGTTGGCCCTGACTTTGCTTTTTTTAATCATTTTGAAAAGTGGAATCACACCCAAATGCTGTCCTTCTCAGTTACAACTGTCAGAGTATCACCTCCTCCTGCTTCAGACTGACTTCCCTGAGAAAACTCTCTATGCTATGGTGACAGTGTTCCCCTAGCAGAGCAGGTCAAGTGGTGTGTGTAGTACCAAAAAGCAGGGCCATGGTGGGTATGAAAAACAAATGGTTAGGATCTGATTTCTTGGAGTATATACGGTACAGGTCTCCTAGGGTTTGCTTCTTGAACATTTTTCTGTTTGTGTGTTTAAATTTTGCCCAAGGGCGCATGTGCTTGCTGGAGAGAGAGAGGGAAAGAAAACGTGGAAAAGCACCCCTCATGGGGCATGGTCATGCTGCAGTCCCTTCTCCTTCCTTTTGGGATCTGGGCACACACACACATGCACCTAGCGTGTTTCTCAAGGCACTGGGTCCGGAACTCGTGCTGCGCATTTGGCCATGTGGGATCCAGCCACCTTGACCACCTTACCGCCAGCTAGACCCCTCGATTCTGAAAAGATACATTCCCGAGTCCTCCCCCGCCCCTGCCCCCGCCTTCCCTGTCCACCCGTGGTGATGGCACTGGTCGTCATTCTGACGGCTCTCGTGCCTGGGGAGACACTAGAGTCCAGCAGGACACAGCAGGGCATCAGTCTTCTCAGGGTGGAAGTGTCGGCGTGGGCTCTGCACCCTCCACCCAAGCAGCAGGCCTCACATACAGCTGCTCTCATGCCGTGGTGGCAGTGAGGTGTGTGCCCACGACCAGGTCAAGGGGTTGGCTTTCACCTAAAGCCAGGTGTGTCCGCTTGGCCCGCAGGCCTGGCCACCCTGAGTTTGCTCACAACACATAGGCCGTGCTCAAGGGGCCGGCATGCTGGGTTCAGCCCCCAGCGAGGAGAAACAGACTCTCCCTGGCTGAAGTGCTTAGTGGCGTTCACACCTCTTCCAAGGGCAGGCCTCCGTGGCGGTAGCATCTACTGGTGAGGAAACTAGAAGTCAGTGTTTTCCTTGTGTGGTTTGCTAAATATTCCTCAATGCCTGGTAGTAATAGACATCCCCCTTCAGAGACTGCAGTCCGTGGGTTATGTACATGAGCAAGGTAAGGAGTGCTGAGTACAGATTAGCCGTATTAAACATCTTGTCCTTCCCAAGCGTGACTGGTCCGTGTCCCGACCACCCAGTGGTAGTGGAGATGTCCTTTTAAGTGCAACTAGAGGAGTAGCCTCACTCTGCTGCATTTATTAATTAGCCCTGTATGTATCAAATGCCGTCCTCTGTGTAGTTCATTTCATAGTTAATTCGTGGGACAGAGTGTTGAGAGGAGGTGGTGCCCTGATTTCTGTTGATTGTGTTCCTCATTTCTTTCCTCTTCGTGTAGATCGTATGTTACATATACTTCACCAGGATCATTGCGTTCCTCCTTAAATTTGCCGTTCCGTTCCAGTGGAAGTGGCTCTACCAGGTAAGGTGCGCACCGTGGGGTGGTGCTGGAAACCAGGACAGAGACTGTCACTGATTTATGTGGGGATGACCACTGAGACCCTCCAGCTCTCTCATCTTCAGTTAAGATGACCCCTTTGTCCAGGAAAGCTGCTGGATTACATGAGAAATCCGGAAATAATTGCCTTATTGATTTTAGTTTTCAATGTTGAAAGTCTTTGAAGAGAAAAGCGTCCGATGCAAAGAGTAAGATTTGCCCTGCATAATTAAAACCCGGAGGAGGCCTGATCTCTTCCTTCAGTTGCGGGCTTTCCTGAGGTCCCTGAGCGCCCTTCTGCTCTGCCCGTTACTATTTCAGTGGTCAAGTATCTTTGTCATCAGCCAGAACCAGCTTAACTGCCAAGTGATTTAGAGACATTTTCCTGTAAGAACTCACGTGATACTGGGGACCAGCAGGTGGCGTGGTGGTTAAGGCGCTGCACACTCCCACATGGCCGACCAGGGTTCAAGTCCTGAATCTCATGGCTTGCTTTCTCACTTCCTCTCTCTTACTCTCACCCTCTGTCTCTCTCTGGTCACATTAAAAAAAAAAAAAAAAAAAGAAAAAAAAAAAAAAAAAAAAAATTGTTAAAAAAAAAAACAGG
>NW_006204024.1:503452-510967 GCF_000334495.1 Tupaia belangeri chinensis | reverse complement strand
AATTAAAAAAAAAAAAAAAAAAAGAATGAATAAATAAAAAAAAAAATTATTTAAAAAAAAAAAAAGAACTCACGTGGTACTGAGATCAGCAGTTAGCATAATGGCTATGTCGCTGGACTCGCATGTAGTTGACCACAGTTCAAGTCCCAGACTGGGTGGCTTAAACTCACGCCAGGTGCATGTGCATGCCCAAGATCCCGAGAGGAGAATGGAAGAGAAGGGATTGCAGCGTGGCCATCCCCCTGGGGGGTGATTTCTTGCTTTCTGTCTCTGTCTCTGTCTGTCTTTCCAGTGAGCACATGCACCCTATAGCAAAAACCTCTCAAAAAAAAAAAAAGAAAGAAAGAAAGAAAGAATTAACGCAGTACTTTAGACACCATGGGTGTACAGCACGTTCCCCAAAGACCCCAGTGCACACTGGTCAGCACGGCTGTCGCCTGGCAGAGTGCTCCTGGCTCAGGCCTTAGCTAATTAGCGCCTGCTCTGTAGCCATAACTGTGCGGTTCGGGGGAGTGAGCCCGAGCATGGCCTGGGAAGGCACACGCCAGTCTGTTTAGTTCTGCAGCTCTCTGAACACCAGTGTTGCTAATTCCTTTATCTGGGGTGGTTTTTCGATTTGCAGCTCCTGGATGAAATGGCCACACTGGTGTTCTTTGTCCTGACGGGGTATAAATTCCGTCCAGCTTCAGATAACCCCTACCTGCAGCTTTCTCAGGAAGAAGATGACTTGGAAATGGAATCTGTGTAAGAACTTGCTTTCTGTCTCCTCTTCCTTTGCCCTGACCCCTTTGCCCACTGAGAGCAGCACCGCATGACATGGCCCAAGCTGCTCGCAGCGTTTCGTGGCTCCAGAGGTGGCTCCTCCATTTTTAGCAGGAAGTGGACACCGAAGCCCCAGGCTCCCTGATGTAGTTTGGAGCCCAATACTTGCCAAGCAGTGAGCCTGGTGGGTCCTGTGTCCCTGCCCTCCTTGTACGCACCACTGCAGCCTGTTTTCAGTGACTGGAGGCCAGGCCTTGGGAGACGCTTGGCTGATGTAAAACTGCCGGAAGTGGGCAGCCCCTCTTCCTGGGTGGCCTCCCCATTAGGAGCTTACCTCAGTCATCTGTAAGTCAGCTAATGAGCCTCAAACGTCCTTTATCGGGTAACTAAGTGCCTTTTCCTAATGACTTTGACCTACATCTGAGCACCAATGTGAGCTTTTCTGAGTCACACGGTAAGTGACTCTATTTCCTGAGAAAGGGCAGTTATTTTCTAGGAAAGTGGACAGCGATTAAACATATTTGCCTGTTAACTGTGCCCGCTGATAAGCCAGGTCAATTGTTGGGTTGGTTGACTGGCCTGAGGCAGGGTTCATCCCCTCCTTCTTGCACTGGGGCCCAGTGAGCTGCCCCGGCATGGGCAGCCTTTTGATGTTTCACGACTCAGAGGCCCATGCTGGGCACTGCTTGGCTGTCAAACAGTGTGGGACAACTCTGTGCTCCGCTCCTCTGCTGGGACAGTAGAGGAAGTCAGGGACACCGCCCTGTGCAGGGAAGTAACACCTTTTGTATGCAGAGGAGGAGGGCCCTTGGCCATGCCTCTGCTATAGCCAAATCTGGGGCTGGCAAGTAGCATGGAGGTTGAGGCGCTGGACGCCCACATGACTGACCACGGTTCAAGTCCTGTACCTGGTGGTTTGCTTTCTCACTTCCTCTCTCTTCTGCCTCTCCCCCCCCCATCAAAGTAAAAATGATTATAATAAATACAATTAAATAATTCTTTTTAAAAAAAGAAGTAGCCAAATCTGAGCTGGTGGCTGGTGGTTGCAGAGGCACAAATGAGAGACTGGCAAGCAGAGCCTCCATAGCAGCCCAAGACAGGGCGCCCGTCTGCTTCCCCTCCGAGAGGATTGGCTCGGTGAGCTGGGCTGGGGAGCTGGCAGCTGCATGGCTGGGCTGTGTTCGAAGGTGACCCTCGGCTGGTTCCCACAGCCTTGCCTTCAGCCGTCACGTCGCGAAGCGTGGGTGTGTAAACTTGTGTCATGGCGAAACTTGTTTAAAATTTTGCCCCGGTGCTTGATTCTCTCTGTAATATTTGATACTCGTGGAAATCATTCCAGAGGAGGTTCTGTGTGTGTTACACTCGGGAGGGGAGGGGAAAGAAGGGTGGAGTACACCTGCCAGGTTAGTAGAGCCCGAAGAGTGTTTGTTACTCTGGAAGGACTTGGGAAATTTGGAATGTCAGTCGGGGCTGATCCTCAGCTGCCTCAGTTTACTTCCATGGCAAGGGGCAGGGTGCTTGAGTTCGGCTGGGCATTCTTGAGGGTTAGTCTAAGCCGGATGGTTCCGGTGATGTGAGTTCCTCGGAGGCAGCCATCCGTAGTGCCCCAGCTCCAGGGGTCAGACCAGAGGGTGTGTGTGGGCAGGGTATTGCCAGTGGGCAGCAGCTGGGTCAGCCTGGGGAGCAGAGGTGACCAGGAGCCGATTAGGGCCAGGCGCCCTCCAGTGGACAAGGAACCGTTCTGGGGAAGTTCCGGGTTTCTCGTGAGTGAAGACGCTGCTGTTGAGGTTCTGAGAATTGATGTGACAGAAGAGCAGGCCTGACACGGGGCCATGCTGTGACCCTGCGGTCCGTGCTGCTTGTAGGTGAGTGTAAAGCCCATCTCGGCTTCTCGGGGCACGGCGGTGCCCAGAGCTGTGACCCCTTCGGCCGCCTGGAAGTGCTGCTCCTGTTCTGGACGGCACCTCTGAAGTCCTCCATAAGTAACCCGAGCCAGAGGCAAGCAGGCCTGTGCTCACTCAGCTTTCTAGAAGGTCATTAGCGCTCTGCAAAGTGTCATACACACTGGGTGTGTTTCCAGGAACATGGCCTTGGGTCTCACCTGCATCATAGGACAGAGCACTGTCCCATGCTGTCCCCCTGCACACAGCCCAGAACAGATCCATGTTCTAACAAGTCTCACGAGTCTTGTCCAGTGGGGCACGTGCTCTCTGCGTGGGACACACACACTCCAGCCTACATTCTGCTCATTTCTGTTCCCATCTCGTTTGTCCGAAGCTGAGCTCCAGAGTGCTGTGCATTTGGGATCGGGTCCCAGGATCGAGCCTCGCTCCCTGGGGCAGGGTGCTTCCAGCTGAGCTCCCACCCTTCCTCGACCCGGGCTGGCACACGGTTGGTGTGTGCGACGTAGGGTCTCTCTCGGAGCCTGGGAGAGGGTGCAGGCGGAAATGACGCTGACATGGACCCCACTGCTTTCCCTTCTGTGTCCTTCAGCTCCTGCCCGTTGTACCAACAGAGTCTCTTATGGAATACTCAGCAGGTTCAACGACAGTGGGGTAAAGCTTCATTGTCAGACGTGGTGGCCATTCCAGTGCTCTCCCTGTGACGACGTGGACGGTTTCCGTCACCTGACAAAGCGAGCGTGGGAGGTCACGTTTGGCCTGGGATCCAGGACGGGGGGTTGTCTTGCTTGGCTTTCTGCCCTGGAGTGCTGTCCCCGAGGGGCTGATCCCTCTCACTGCCCCTGCGTTCACTCAGGTGAGCGAAAGACCGAGTGGGACTGAGGTAATGGGAGACTGACCGATAGGGTTGTCCCATAACAAGCCGTACCATGTGTCAAGTCTGGAAAACATCTTAGTAATAAAAACAGGCGTCCAGAGACCACTTCAGCCCAAGCCACATTTGATTGCAGCCCAAAACAGACCCACGTTCTGACAAGCCTTGCGAGCCCTGTGGGAGGAGCTGTGTTCATTCCGCACCTTTGAAGCACAGAGACCTGGGGCTCTGTGAGGAAATGGGATCACTGTGTAGGCGGAGAAGGAAAGGGGACGGCCCTGCACCTGCCTGCTCTCCATCTCTGGCTGAGGCCCGCCTCTCTCAGGCACCCTGCTCCACTGCCCTCCGCAGGCTTACCTCCCTGGGCCCGTGATAGCCCCTCTGCTTGGCTTAGCCCTGGGGCCCTTCTGCTCAGACCCGCACAGGTGCTGCTGGTCCGTGGGGCAGGTGTCCTCCTGAAGTCACAAGTAGCTCAAAGAAGCCTTTCTGTGAGCAGCTCTGGTTGCAGACAGCTCCAGTGGGCATGGTGGCAGAGGCCAGCCTGCCCGTGCACTAAGGCTGCCCCAGCAGCCCATGCAGGACCCCTGTCCATGAGCTGATGGCTAGTGTGGGAGGAGGTGCCTGATGGTGGTGGGTTGGCATGGAGGCATGGGAGGGCCAGGGCCTGGGACCCTCTCCAGTCAGGCAGAGAGGAGGGAAGGCCCCACTTGCTTCCTGTGGGGTGACCGGGCAGCTCCAGGGCCTATCTCTAGAGCAGCTGCAAATCGCACTGCTGTCATGCAGCCTGTGCTGCATGGGGCACAGTGTGCACCAGAACTGGGACAGCCAGGGTGAGGCTGCTGATGCCCCTGCCCTGTGTCCCTGCAGGGAGGCTCTAGGCTGTGGTCCAGCCCCGGTCTCCCAGGCTGCCGCGGCGTCTGAGCTGCAAGGAGAACCACTGTACCACTACAGGGCTGCCTGGACTAACCTGCTGCCCCTGGGAAGTGGCCCTTGAGCCTCTTTGCAGGTTGCCGGGGAAACAGTGCAGTGGCCCTAGCATTGCAGCGGGTTTCATGTCCTGCAGTTCCCTGTGGCACCTGCTGGCCACACACTGCTCCTCACTGTCACCCACCCACCTGATGCTCCCATCTCCAGTCCACTCGCCACTCCTGTGCCCCAGGTCCCTTCGTCCCTGCCCCAGGCTCGACCCTGTACTCTTACTGCTTTGTCACTCTCGCCTTTCCCCTGCGTTCCCACAGGTCTAATGTACTGCCAGCTGCCCTGTCACCAACAGCAGAGCTTGTGTGGGTGGGAACACCTCCCTCTGCTGCAGACCCTAGAAGTGAGAGACCCCATCTTGCTGGCCTAACCATCTGTGGGTCTCCCACCCTTCCGTCCTGAGGCCCTGCCGCGGCTGTGGCTGACTTCCTTACCTCTGATCACCGTGCCCACCTCGCCCCTTGGTGACTGGGGTCACTTTAGAGTGCTCCTACAGCGTGGGGCCTGGCCCGGCCGCCCCCTGGGACCTTCGACTTCATGTCTGCCCTCAGGGACCTGCGCTCTCTGAGCCCAGGCCTGGCTGAGCCCATGTAGGGCACGGCGCGAACCTGCTGTGTGGTTCCCTACTTGGCAGAACCGGCCTGCCCTGCCAATGCCCTCTGTCGTGGGGTTGGCTCTGCCTTGTCTTCCAGTGTAGGTTCAGCTCCTGCAGGGCAGGTCCTCCTCACCCCAAGCCGTGGTCACCCTGACTGCATGCGTGCCTGGGTCCTGGGTGGTGATGTTGAAGGCTGTCCCTTCTGCTGGCGGGGGCTCCCCAAGAGCAGCAGTTCTGTGCTCTTCCCTGCTGTGAGCAGACCAGGCCTGTCTGGAAGGGAGAAAAACCATTTTCTCAATTGCCCTTCGTCTGGAACAGAATGCTTTCTTAGGAAAGAGCTCAAAGCCTCCTCTCAGAACCACCTGGGCCACAGAGAATGTGGCTGTCCCTGTGTCCATGGCGAACTCCTGGGCTCTCTTCGGGAAGGTGCTGTAGCCACAGGACAGTCGTCTGACTGGGGCCTGCCATTGCCCGGCTCCTCTGGTGGAAGCAGGCGGGAGGAGCGCAGGGGCTCTGAGCTGAGGCGGGAGCGGTGTGCAGAGGCGCCACCCGAGTCCGTCCGAGCGGGTCTCCAGGAGCAGCGTGTGCGTCGGCTCCTCCTGGCTAAGGGTGAGCCCACCTGAACGAGGCAGGCCCGAGACCCCGCAGGGATGAGCTGGCATTTCCTTTGTCTTGGGGGACGTTCTCATACCCACAACACTTGTGGGAATTCCCTCCATTCCCTTGAGAATCACATGCCTATATGATACGCTCCGTCTGCCTCCGCCGCAAGTCCCAGTAACCTCCAGTCTCAAGGACTCTTTGAGAAGTCTCAACTCTGGGAGGACTGGGTGGCTTTGAGGCCTGGTTACAGCAGCAACATGGTGGCAGGAATACAGCCTGGGTTGGGGAGGGCCTTCCCTTACCCCATAAAAATGTTTCTTCCCCATGAGGTCGAGCCAGGTGCACTCTAGATGTCACGTGTAGAGCCACTGTGTCACCACTCGTGAAGGGACTTGGCAGTTGGTGGATAGATAAGTGGGGTCTTCAGGCAGAGGCCAGCCTAGTGGCAGTACTTTCTATCGAGCTTCTCGAATGAATTGATTTCACTGATGAGGAAATTCCTGGGGCCCATGAGGGAGAGCATAAGTGCTTGGCCGGTTCCTGGGATACTTCGGGAGACTCTGGCACGTGGTCTTCCACACTCAGCGTCTTAGTTTGTGCTCCTTAGAGAGCCACCAGTTCCTTTGTCACACAGAACCTTGGGCTCCGTCCAGCCCACCTTCCGAGGGTAGGTTTGACTTCTCACAGACCTCACTGCTGAGAGGTGGCGTGAGACACCTGATGGAAGTGGCTGCCGTGTGGCATCAGGCTGCAGGAGGCCAGCCCTCTTCCGGTTTTAATTCTTGCATTCAGTGGCTGGCTCCACAGCGTGGCCTCTGTTCCAGTCAGGTGCCAGCAGACAGAGCAAGGCCTCCGCCCTGGGAGTCTGGACTGCAGAGGTGGCATGGCAACCGACAGCCTTGCTGCCCGGGCCCTGGCTGCGGAGTCCGGGCCTGATTCGCAGACGACAGCTTGTTCTCTGTCTACGTGGTCCAAGACTCAGGGCCCAGGAGGTCTCTTCAAAACAGTGGTTCTGTCCCATGACTCAGAAATGATCCACTGTGGGCTGCTCCCATGACTCCATGGTTAAAGGAGCTAGGTGCTACATGGTTTGAATCCCAGCCCTTGCCTTTTGAAAAACATGTCAGGCGCGTGCGTGTGGAGAAGGGTTGCACTGCGACTCTATTCCACTAGGGGGTGTTTTCTTCCTCTCCCTCTTCTCTCTGGTGAGCGCATGAGCTCTCAAGTAAATTTTTTTAAAAAGGAAAGGACTAGGGGCCAGCAGTACCATGCAGGTTAGGGTGCTGGATCCCGCATGCCTGGCTACATGGTTTGAGTTTCAGTGAGATAAAAACCACATTGGGGGAACCAGCAGTTAGCGTAATGGCTGTCACTGGACTCCCATGTAGTCGACCACGGTTCACGTCCCGGACCTGGTGGCTTAAACTCACGCCGGGCGCGTGTGCATGCGTGCCCAAGATCCCGAGAGGAGAATGGAGGAGAAGGGATTGTGGTGTGGCCGTCCCCCCTGGGGGGTGATTTCTCGCTTTCTGTCTTTCTGTCTCTCTGGTGAGTGCATACACCCTATAGCAAAAAGCTCTCAAAACAAAACAAAACAACCATATTGGGTGTTGGAGGTGGGGTGGGGGGATGTCCAGAGATGGGAGTGGAGGAGAAGAGATTGCAGCATGGCCATCCCCATGGGCGGTGACTTCTCGCCCGCTCTCTCTGTCTTTCTGGTGAGTGCACGGGCTCTACAGCAAAAACTAAACCCAGAAAGGCCGGCTCCATTGCGGCTGGCCGGTGTGAACGACTGTACAGCT
>NW_006204024.1:500316-503432 GCF_000334495.1 Tupaia belangeri chinensis | reverse complement strand
GGTGGGAACGACTGTACAGCTGACGAGTGCTTCCCCGGTGCCGGCTGCCTCAGAGCTGCACAGGCGAGCAGACAGGAGGCCGCAGCGGGGAGAGAGGTTAGTAATGGTTGTACCGAGGACAGCTGATACGGAGTGTACTGGTGAGGCACTTTGGGGAATGCCATTTTTCCTCAGGACTGTTCTGGAAAACGGGAAGTATTTCTTAGACTTAAGCACATAGAAGTCAAGGAGGAGCCAGAACTTTTTTCTTTCTTCCTTTTTTTTTTTTTTTAAGACTCTATTTATTTATTTATTTTAATTTGACCAGAGAGGGACAGCGTGAGAGGGAGGAGGGAGACTGAGAAAGCAAACCTCCAGGTCCAGGACTCGAACCATGGTCAGCCATGTGGCAGTCCAGTGCCGTTAACCACCATGGCACCTGCCGACCCCCAGCAAGGAGGAGCTAGAATTTCAGCCTAGGCCAGTCCCATCTGGAGCTGACACCCTCAGCCATCCCTCCTACGGTGCTGTCCAGGGGTGTCCCCTCCCTGCCTGATGGCGGGATTTTCCTAACTTCTGTTTCCTCCTTCCACAGCGTGACGACGTCAGGGGTGATGGAGAGCGTGAAGAAGGTCAGGAAGGTGACCAATGGCTCTGTGGAGCCCCAGGGCGACCGGGAAGGCACCGTGTGATGGAGCCCGCGAGGACAGCGCCAGCAAAGCAGACTTTAGTTTATCCCTAGTCCTAGTGGTGAGCAGGAGCAGTTCCCCACGTGCCCTCTTGGCACCTCCCACAGCGACGCACAGACCCACAGGACTGGGGCGCCGCGGCCGGGTTTCATATTCTCTGATGGAAGCCGGATCCGAGGCTGGCTCAGGCAGCTAGAGTTTCCCTGCAGGTGGGACAGGGAGGGGTGGGAGAGGAGGCAAGGCGGGAAAAAGAAGAATTGGCTTTTTGGTGAAGGGTTCTGTTTCTAGTTGAGAGCTCTGAGGCACGTGCCCTGCCGTGTGGCATCAGGCTGCAGGAGGCCAGCCCTCTTCCGGTTTTAATTCTTGCATTCAGTGGCTGGCTCCACAGCGTGGCCTCTGTTCCAGTCAGGTGCCAGCAGACAGAGCAAGGCCTCCGCCCTGGGAGTCTGGACTGCAGAGGTGGCATGGCAACCGACAGCCTTGCTGCCCGGGCCCTGGCTGCGGAGTCCGGGCCTGATTCGCAGACGACAGCTTGTTCTCTGTCTACGTGGTCCAAGACTCAGGGCCCAGGAGGTCTCTTCAAAACAGTGGTTCTGTCCCATGACTCAGAAATGATCCACTGTGGGCTGCTCCCATGACTCCATGGTTAAAGGAGCTAGGTGCTACATGGTTTGAATCCCAGCCCTTGCCTTTTGAAAAACATGTCAGGCGCGTGCGTGTGGAGAAGGGTTGCACTGCGACTCTATTCCACTAGGGGGTGTTTTCTTCCTCTCCCTCTTCTCTCTGGTGAGCGCATGAGCTCTCAAGTAAATTTTTTTAAAAAGGAAAGGACTAGGGGCCAGCAGTACCATGCAGGTTAGGGTGCTGGATCCCGCATGCCTGGCTACATGGTTTGAGTTTCAGTGAGATAAAAACCACATTGGGGGAACCAGCAGTTAGCGTAATGGCTGTCACTGGACTCCCATGTAGTCGACCACGGTTCACGTCCCGGACCTGGTGGCTTAAACTCACGCCGGGCGCGTGTGCATGCGTGCCCAAGATCCCGAGAGGAGAATGGAGGAGAAGGGATTGTGGTGTGGCCGTCCCCCCTGGGGGGTGATTTCTCGCTTTCTGTCTTTCTGTCTCTCTGGTGAGTGCATACACCCTATAGCAAAAAGCTCTCAAAACAAAACAAAACAACCATATTGGGTGTTGGAGGTGGGGTGGGGGGATGTCCAGAGATGGGAGTGGAGGAGAAGAGATTGCAGCATGGCCATCCCCATGGGCGGTGACTTCTCGCCCGCTCTCTCTGTCTTTCTGGTGAGTGCACGGGCTCTACAGCAAAAACTAAACCCAGAAAGGCCGGCTCCATTGCGGCTGGCCGGTGTGAACGACTGCACAGCTGACGAGTGCTTTCCCCGTGCCGGCTGCCTCAGAGCTGCACAGGCGAGCAGACAGGAGGCCGCAGCGGGGAGAGAGGTTAGTAATGGTTGTACCGAGGACAGCTGATACGGAGTGTACTGGTGAGGCACTTTGGGGAATGCCATTTTTCCTCAGGACTGTTCTGGAAAACGGGAAGTATTTCTTAGACTTAAGCACATAGAAGTCAAGGAGGAGCCAGAACTTTTTTCTTTCTTCCTTTTTTTTTTTTTTTAAGACTCTATTTATTTATTTATTTTAATTTGACCAGAGAGGGACAGCGTGAGAGGGAGGAGGGAGACTGAGAAAGCAAACCTCCAGGTCCAGGACTCGAACCATGGTCAGCCATGTGGCAGTCCAGTGCCGTTAACCACCATGGCACCTGCCGACCCCCAGCAAGGAGGAGCTAGAATTTCAGCCTAGGCCAGTCCCATCTGGAGCTGACACCCTCAGCCATCCCTCCTACGGTGCTGTCCAGGGGTGTCCCCTCCCTGCCTGATGGCGGGATTTTCCTAACTTCTGTTTCCTCCTTCCACAGCGTGACGACGTCAGGGGTGATGGAGAGCGTGAAGAAGGTCAGGAAGGTGACCAATGGCTCTGTGGAGCCCCAGGGCGACCGGGAAGGCACCGTGTGATGGAGCCCGCGAGGACAGCGCCAGCAAAGCAGACTTTAGTTTATCCCTAGTCCTAGTGGTGAGCAGGAGCAGTTCCCCACGTGCCCTCTTGGCACCTCCCACAGCGACGCACAGACCCACAGGACTGGGGCGCCGCGGCCGGGTTTCATATTCTCTGATGGAAGCCGGATCCGAGGCTGGCTCAGGCAGCTAGAGTTTCCCTGCAGGTGGGACAGGGAGGGGTGGGAGAGGAGGCAAGGCGGGAAAAAGAAGAATTGGCTTTTTGGTGAAGGGTTCTGTTTCTAGTTGAGAGCTCTGAGGCACGTGCAGAGTGCCCCGGGGTGGCTGCTAGAAAGGCTTGGGTGGCTAGGGAGGGGGGTGTCAGCCACGGCGTCAGGAAAGGTCCCCTCCCCTGAGGATACAGGGGTAAAGAAGG
>NW_006204024.1:495759-500285 GCF_000334495.1 Tupaia belangeri chinensis | reverse complement strand
AGAGTGTCACCACATATTTGGGGGACAAAAAATGAAATTAGGTAATTTTAGAAAGCAGTCAAACCCAGTTTAGTATGTAGCGTCTGTCCCAGGGTTCCTGCCTGAGTGTTGCCCTGACCGCCATTCCAGATTCTGAAAGTGACCAGGACCCTGCAGTTTGGGCCCCGAGGTCTTTCCTGAAGGGCTCCATGGCTGCTGTGTCACTGTCAGGGTCTGGCCCTGGGACCCAGCCCAGCTGTGGGCAGTGGCTTCTTGATTACGGTGTGTCCTGTGGTGCCCGCTGGGTGGGAAGACGTGTACTTTCAAGTTCAAAAGCATGTCCCCGCAGGATTTCTGCAGACGCGGCTCCCTTCACCACCCAGAGTAGCTCCTCTGCGGTCTCTCTGCCCTGACGGCTCACTGTTTCGTGTGATGAGAATTTGGGGGCAGGCGGGAAGGACTGCTCCACCACACAGGTAGTGTAGCAGACGTGCAGGTACAGCAGCCTCTGACCGCTCTCCTCTAGGCGAGGTGGGGTTCCACGTAGGGGAGCTCCACAGGCTGGGTCCCTGTGTTCCAGTGCGCATGTGAAAGGGATGAGTACATTGCAGAGTTCACGCGCAGGCACTTGCGAGTGGAGGGATCTTCTCCAGAAACTCAGTGAAGTTCCTTCCACGCCTCCGAGCCTGGGGTGCACACGGACAGCTGCCTGCAGCGCCTGGCATCGCCACTCAGAGAGGTCATTTGAGAAATGGGACAGTCAGCAAGCCCATCTGACTAGGCCCGCCGGAGACCAAAGCCTGTCCCCACAGGAGAGCTCAGTGTTGGGGCGCCACTTCCAGAAGCCCAAGGCCCCCGCCCCCCACCTGAGCTTACACGGAGCTGCTCCTGCAGGGACGGGGCCTTCTAGGGTGGCAGCCACTGTCTCTGGGAGCTGTTTTCTCTCCACGCGCTGAAGGGCCTTAGAAGCCATGGGGCTTAGGGGCTGCACTCACTATTCCAGGTTTGGGAACCCAGGCTTCCCTCGTCCATGCCGTTTTTCACTTCCTAACAACTCACGAGGAGGCAGGGGTCCTCCTGACACACCTTATCAGCCCCCATGCTTGGCCCAGCCCACGGAGCATCTCCACGTGCCCTCACTGTGTCCTTGTGGCAGAGACTTCTGGAAATGTCTCATGTCTTCCCATCTTCAGAAGGGCGGCTGTACCCTGAGTCACTTAAGGGACCGTTTTTTTGAAGCTGACCTGGAGCTACGCAGCAGGAGACAGGAGGCTCAGGAGCTTTCTAGCACTCACTCTTCCTGTGCACGGCATAGCACAGCTGCGGAAAGGCGCTGCCGAGTGACCCTTGCCCCCCGGGCCCTCTCACTCAGAGGATGCACTTGCCCCTTCTCCTGCCACCAGCCCTTGGCGAGAGCAGAGGTAGGATGGAATCTCCCCGTAGGAAGGGTCCCCTTCAGTGATGAGAGGAGTGAATGGTGGGGGCAGAAGGTGGGCGGACCAACACAATCGAGCCCAGCAACAGAGACCAGCATTTCAGGTCACGCTAGCAGGGCAGCCCCAGTGCCAGGTGCACTCCATACCTCTGGGCTCACATGCAAATGGTCAGGTGGCTGCTGTGTTGCAGTGCTGACCTGACAGGAGCAGCAGGGGACAGGTGAGGTGGCCTTTAGAAGGACAGGTGGCCACAATCTTGTTCACGAGCTGGCCATCTGCCCTTATCTTAGATCATAGCTGGTGTGAGGTTGGAGGTCAGACTTGTGACTAAGAAAGACTGGGCAGGAGCTAGCAGATAGCATGGTGGTTAAGGCGCTGGACTTCCATATGGCTGGTCACCGTTCAAGTCCTGGACCTGATGGCTTGAAATTCACACTGGGCATGTGTGCATGCATGCCCAGAATCCCAGGAGGAACATGGAGGAGAAGGCATTGCTACGTGGCCATCCCACAGGGGCTCGTTTCTCACTTTTCTTCTGTCTGTCTGTCTCTGGCAAGTGCAAGTGTCCTATGACAAAAACCTAAAAAGAAAAAAGAAAAAGGAGTATTCCTGGCAGACAGGTGGTATTCCAAGCGTGTAAAAAATTAATTAAGCTCTTTGCCCTGTCCTGTGGTTGGTCTTCACTGTCTTGGTCGCTGGATAGCTGCTACCTGGCATCCAGCTTGGCTCCGGAGTGAGTGAGTGGTCAGGGTCCAAAGCTGAGAGTTTTCCCAGCTAGGGAGCAGCCACTGTCAGCCTCCTCTCTACATCCCCTCGGGCTCGTTGTAACAGTGTTTGGAAGGCGAAGCCCATGGTGTGTTTCAGGGACTGGGTGAGGACTGGCTGCGGGCTGCAGAGCCTGCGCTGGTATTTATAGCTTCGTCCGTACTCCCCCCTCTGCCCACGCAGAATACCCACGTTTCCTTTGAGAGATCTGTTGTGGACTGGAGGTGCTGCCGGCTGTGAAATTTAATAAAGTGCATGTGTTTCGCTAGAAAATTGTTTCTTGGACAAAGAAGAACAATCATTGATCTCTTAATCCTGCCTCTTAACAGTGGCCAAGGACCCGATCAGCCAATTTCTCGGTCCCTCGATGCTACAGAGCGTAAGCAGCAGTGCAGTTTGTCGTGTTGAGCAGGACCCTGCCCTGGTGGATCGGTGCTTCGTTTTCCTGGGAGGAGGACCTTGCTCTAGTGCAACAGACTGTGTCTCAGCACGGCTGTTCTGTTTGCTTCCAAGAAACCACTTTAGAGTAAGAGATTCCGGGTTCCCTTCCCCACCCCCACGTCCTAGCCAGGGCAGCACACAGCCTGGTAAGTCCACCCCAGGTGACTGCTGGCCAGAAGCCCACGCCTGCACTGAGCTCATCAGCTCCCTGCTCGCCGCCCGCAGCCTGGCCGTCCCCCTCCCTCTTCTCCCCGCCCGCTCTGCTGGCCTATTGATCACGGAGGCGCGCGCTGGGAATGCGGGCTCTGGGCTGTGGCGCATTGCAGCACTGCCTCCCCGCAGGCTTTTCTAGGCTCAGGAGAATGGGATCACAGGGCGCACTGATTCGTGTACCGATGCTCAGGGCTGTCCAGGGCAGCCTGGCACCCCCTGGTGCAGTCTTGTCTTGGTACTTACTACAGTTGGCTGCAGGGAGCCAGTCCCTCCAGACCGGGGAAGGGGATAAAGATGCCTCTTTTAATTGCAAGTGGCATTCTGGTCATCTCCCCAGTCCTGAGGTATCTTCGAGGAGGGCTCTGAGCACATGAGACAGTCTGATGAGGCAGCCAGCAGTGCCGCGCGCCCATGGGACAGTGGGGCAACCCTTGGTCCCCGCCGCCAAGCTGCTGTGTTGCCGAGGAGACGGATCCCAGCCCACTCCTCCGCGTGTGTCCACACTCCACACCCCGCCCTTTTGCTTTCCTCCAACCCGCCCCAGCCTTGTCACAGACTCACAGGAAGAGAAGTCCAGATGCCCGTGGCCTACCACTTTGTTTCAGTAAGTTAGTGGCTTCCCCCAAGGAGTTAGACTTTGACTGGACACCTCTCGGCATATTGCCAAAAGGGCACTCCTCTTGAACATTCCTAACGTTCCGAAGGAGCTGCTTGCCGCTGCGGTTTTCCCTGGTGGTTTCAAGACGTCCCCTGAGTGGACACTAGTCCTCGTCAGTCAGCTCCTGGGACGTGGTCACTGGTGGCAGGCTGAGCAGGCTCCGCACCCCACGGCCTCTTCTTGAGCCCGCGGCTTGTCTGCCCTCCGCCCGGTTTGTGCTTGAAACATAGATTGTCCTCCTAGATGGCTCGTGGCGAGGGCGTGGGCACCCGTGTGCCCTGAGACTCCCCAGGGGGACAGGCAGGCAGGGAGGGTCTGGTTACGTGGCTTCAGGGACCTGCTGGAGCTCCCGTGGCACCCGCCCGCCTGGGAAAGTTGGGGATGGATGCACTCAGGTCAGAGTGGAGCAGAGTGGCCTCTCGCAGGCAGGAGGCCTCCGCAGGCCCGTGGGAGGCCTGGTAATGGACAGCCCAGCACTCCACCGAACCCAGAAATCCTGTCCACAGGGGCGTTCTTGACTCTTTACGCAGCTTTTGCAGATCATAAACTGCATTTGCATAGTCACAGGGCCTCGGGAGACGTCAGCAGTGTTTAATCCGAAATGAGTTCTGCGTGTGGGAGGGGCTGGGGTCTGTAAGTATCAGTTCCTTTCCTGGCTCGACTGGGATGCAGGTGTTCTCAGTGTTTTTCTTAACACTAATGATCATTGAGTATTTATGCACACATGTAATGGTGGGGCTCATGTCGGGATGTATGGGACGGATCTGTGTAAAATAAAGATCGTCTGATGGAAAAGTGTGTTTGTGATCCCCGGGAGTCTGACTCCTGGGCGCTTTCTCTCCCCACCTCCCTCTCATAATTTTTTCTTTGTATTTTTGTTCATTAAATTAGTTAACTGCCTCCCACCTGTTCCTACTGACAGTAGTGACACCTACTAGGGAAGTTTAGGTACCCTGGAAATGTGGCAGGCGCCCTTAAAATGCAAAATACCCAGGGCTGCCTAGGTCCTGCCTCCCCCCCTCGCTGGGACGGCG
>NW_006204024.1:470130-495607 GCF_000334495.1 Tupaia belangeri chinensis | reverse complement strand
GCCCCCCCTGCCATTAAAATGCAAACGACCGAGGGCTGCCTAGGTCCTGCCTCCCCCCCTCGCTGGGCAGGCTAAGGCCTCTGGGAACTGGTCCTGGCAGCATGTGCTCGGAGGCGCCTCCTGCTGGCAGTGGTTATCACTAGCCCTGTGGTTCCCCCACATCAGAACTGGAGAAATCCAGGTTTTAGGCTCAAGCCCTTCATTGAACTCAAGATGTTTTAAGTTGAGGTATATTTTACATCCAGCCAAATTCACCCTTCTGAAATGTAACATTTGATGAGTTTGAAGACTTATATATGCTCCTGCTGCCTCATTAGCATCAAGATAGAACCTTCTGGGTCAAAACTGGCCCTTTCTACACCTACGATGCCCAGCCATTGCTGATTCTGCTCTGGGCAGCTGCCTATCCTGGAGCCCGTGTGAGCGCAGCTGCCCAGCGCACCCTCTGTGTGCCATCCTTCCAAAGCCCCGCCTCTGTGACCTCGGGAATTGGGAGGGGCGTGGGGGCAGCCGGAGTGTGCCTGGGTGCTGCTGCTCTGTGGGCCGAGATCCCTTCCTGGCGTGCCCTGTGAAGCTGGAAGTGGTGGCCTGCACGTGGACCAGCCTCATAGCCTAGTGGTTAGGGAGGTGGATCCCACGTGGCTGTTCAAACATGTGGTTTGAGTCCCTGCCCCTGCAGCTTGAAAAACATGCTGGGCACGCCTGTCCATGCATAGCGTGTGCCTCAACTCCCTCCAGGATGGAGAGGTGGAAAAGGGGTTGTGGCGTGACCAGATCTCACCGGGATGTGCTTTCTCCCCTCCTCTCCTGCCGTCTCCCCCTCTGGCAAGTACACATGTCTTCTGGCAATTAAAACTGCACAGGAACACGGGACCAACAGTGGGCGTATGACTGTGTCACTGGACTCCTACATAGTCAACCGTGGTCTGGGTCCCAGACCCAGTGACTTAAACTCATGCCAGGTGTGTGCGTGCCCAAGATCCCAAGAGGAGAATGGCAGAAAATGGATTGCAGCATGGCCATCCTTCCCCGGGTGGGGGTGATTTCTCGCTTTCTGTCTCTGTCTCTCTCTCTGGCAAGCGCATGCACCCTATAGCAAAACCTCTCCCAAAAAAAAGCAAAATACACAGAAACACACACAGGAAAACTACTGGGCTTCAGAAAGACTGGGCCTAAAAAAGGCCTCTTCCCCATCAACACCCTCTATGCTAGTCAACACCAGAGCAGAGACAAGAGCCCACGGCTAACTGGCTTGGCTGGAGCGATGGAGGTTCAGTTGGCCTGGCATGTCCTCCGAGTCAGTGGCACAGGGAGGGCTCAGCAAATGGCGGGCCAGCCAGTGGCATAGTGGTTAAGGTGGCTGGATCCCACTTGACCCACTTTGGGATTGGAGTTCCGAACGACGTAGCTTGAAAAACATGCTAGGGGGGCTGGCAGGTGGCGTGGTGGTTAAGGGTGCTGTACTCCCACGTGGCTGTCCACGGGTCAAGTCCTGGACCTGGCTGCTTGCTTTCTTGCTTTCTCTTTCTCTCTCTGTTGCTCTGGTCAAATTAAAAATAAATAATAAATAAAGTTAAAATAATTAGAAAGAAAAACGTGCTAGGGATGTGTGCTTACATGCCCCAAATCCTGAGAGAATAGAGAAGAGACTGGCGTGGCCACCCCTATCCCCAGTTGGTGCACTTGGGCTCTTTCTCCGGCGAGTGCACCCGCCTTATACCAAGGGTCCCTGGTATTCTGAGTGGAGAGTCCCGGACCCAGGCTACGGGGTGACAGGTCAGCGTGGGATTAGGGACCGCCCCGTCCATTCAGTCTCACTCCGGCTCGTACCCACCTCCCTGCGAGACACGGGGCTCCTGCTCCAGTGGTCTCCTGTGGGCCCCCGAGAGGCCAGCTTGGCTGTCCTGACCTGGCTCGGCTAGCCTTCCTCAGCCTCGGGTCAGCCTCAGCTGTCACAGGCTGGAGGGTGGGGCCGCAGGCAGGTGTTTGGCCAGGGTTGGCTGTGGTACTCTCCCTGGACCATCTTCGGAGCTCTGGCTATTCCCAGGTCTCACTGGGTTCTGCACACCCAGCCAGGCTCAGGCCTCCCCAGTTACAAATGCAGCTGCCCAGGTTGACCGAGGTGGGCGTTACCAGCCGTAGACTTGCACCTAGGGCCTGGGCCTGGTGTGGGCGAGACCATGCCTGCAAGCCTGATCACAGCTATGCAGTGGAGCCCGGAGTCTTCGCGTGCTCGGTCTCACCAGTGCCTGGCTCGGAGCAGGAGCTCAGCGAGGGATAGCCCTGTGGGCAGGAGCCTGCTCCTGGGCTGGGCCACGGGCAGCAGGACACCTTTGAGGGGCGGCATCTGACACCCCACCTGCCTTCTCTTGTTTGCCAAGCCCCTCACCACTGCACTGTGGACGGTGGATGTCTCACCAGTGGCTCCAGCGTGAAGTGAGGAGACTGACCCAAGCCGGCCACAAAGATGTGGATCCTGTTAGCCCCATTTTGGGGCTTACCCTGGGCCGGGCCTGGCCATAGTAAGTGTGCAGCCAACACTGTCCGGACGTTGGAGGGAGAAGTCATAGAGCAGCTCTGTCCAGGTCGGCCTGGCAGTGCCCTGTGCTCTCTGCACCCTCCTTCCTGCGGTACACAGGTCCTGGCCGTCACTGGCTGACTCAGGTGGGCCCCTCTGATTGGCAGCTGCCTTTGGTGGACAGAGAGAATGTCAGCAAACACAGTGGTAGGCAGAATCTTCTGAAGTCAGAGAAGTAACTCACAGGGTCCTGGGTGGGAGGGGCTCGGGTCTCTCTGAGTTCTGATAAAACAGGGCAGGCTGAGTCCAGGGCAGGTGTCCAACCGAAACATGACCTGCTGAGTTTGGTGCCAGGGTCCCAGGGCCCTGGGGAAGTCCACTCGGCCTGCTCCCAGCTGCCTCTGGGCGGCCTGCCCTTCCCAGGACCTGCAAGTTGGGAGAGTGATAGCCGAACACCCCCTCCGGCATGGCAAGGAACCTCGGGGCTGGCTAAGTGACTGCCTTAAGGGAAAACGTGCTGGCTTCTCCCTGCAGGCCTGCACTGCCAGCTCTGCCGGAAGCTGCCCGCACGGGGTGGGGTGGGGGGCATTTCGTAGAATTGGTCCCTACCCCTCAGCACTGGCCTGACTACCCCCAGGAAGAGAAGCCTGCTCAGCAGTTTGGAGAGTGGGCACTAGGGGGTCAGTGTGACCCACTCAGGAGCTGAGCCTTAAACCGTTGGCCTTCCCAGTTTGCAGGGGAAGCTGACCTTGGTAGGACTGAGGAATCTGCTCGTTAGACCCGCAGGCACGTGTGTGCCCTCGTCCGGAGAGCAGCCGCAGCCAGCCCGCCAAGCAAGGGTGGAAACAGTTCTCGGCACGCAGACATCTCTCCGCAGGGCCCCAGGCATCACCAGTGAGTCCAGCTTGTGCCGCGCGGCGGGGAAGCAGCACGGGGTGGTGCTGTGGAGGGGAGGAGGCCGGTGAGCTGAGCAGCCCCCCACTTCACCAGGCCCTCCCGTCTGCAGTAAAGCCTGTTCAGGTTCTCGCCAGTACAAAGGGGGAACCCCCATGGGAACACCATGCAGGAGTCACTAGCTGGACCCACGCAGGAGGGCCTGGGCTCGTGTCCCAGAACCTCCGTGTGCACACAAGGCAAGTGTATGCCGGTGGTCCAGGCCGGCTGAGACGGTGGGCTAGTGTAAGACCCTGCTGGGCGTGCCTGTCTCTCGGTCTCTGCCTCTCTCTCATGGAAGAAATTTTAAAAAGAAACCTTCCTCCACAGCAGCAGACTCCCTTCCCCACTTACAGGCCAAACTTCTCAGGTCTGCTTTTTCCCCGTGTTTATTCTATGAGAGAGGGGCACCCCAGCCCGTTTTCACACTGCGGCCCACCCCCGATACCAGCCATCCAGGGTCATGGGCACGTGTGTGCGCCCGCACACCCGAGGAGGTCCTGGGACACAAGACCAAGACCCTGTGCATGTGGGTCCACTTGTGTCGCCACTGTGGCACACCCAGCCTCTTGGGTCCACTTCTTTCCCTCCAGTTACCTGCGTCTCACTGCAGTCTGGCTCCCAGTCTGGCCAAAGTCACTGATAACTTCAGGGGCTTGGTTATTATGAGGGCTGCCATCCTTCCCTCACCCCCTGCCCCCAGTGCAGGAGTAGCGCACTGCACCCCAGGTTAGGCCTGGGTACTCCTCTCTGCAGCCTGGCCGTGCTCGCCCCCCGTCCCACAGTCGGTGCTGGGTCCTGGGGCTTTGCCCCAGCCTTCACTCCGAACAGTCGCCTCCCTTCTGCTCTGACACCCGGATTTTATTTCAGCCAGAGCCGTTCAGAGTTCCTGGCGGCTTACTCAGCTACAGGCTGGGCTGTCTTCAAGGCCGAGCAGAGCCATACTTCCACCATGAGATGACCCGCCCCTGCCCGGTCCTGGCACATGTGAGCCAGGCCAGAAACCCAGCCCTGCCCTTCATCCTCGCCCCACGTGATGAGTCCTGTGGTTCAAGCCCACCTTCTCTCTCCCTGCTCCTTCACAGACCCGCCTGGCACCAGCCCAGCCTGGATTGCAGTCAGACCTTCCAGCTGGCAGCCCGGCCTCGGTTTTGGCCTGCCTACAGCGAGTCACCATGTGTTAGCCAGTGGCCAAAGGCTGAGTAGTACTCCGTTTGCATGTACCACGTTCACTTAGCTCATCCTCCACCCACGGACATTGTGACTGTTCCCACCTTCGGGCTGAGTGATGCTGCCGTGGGCACCGGTGCGTGGGTAACCATTCAGACCCTGGCTGCTGATGCTTTTGAGCCCATACCCGCAAGGGGCATAGCAGACTGCTCGCACTGCACGTCTCCCCGCAGGCCACACGGGTGTCGCGTGCTCCATGCTCTTGCCAGCACTTGCTTCTAAGTTGTTTTTATATGTACGTTTTTTATTTCCGTTTCTTTTATACATTCAATCACCTATGTCACTTAGCTCGCAAAGTGAATATTCCAGCATGTATACATTCCTCAACTAAAGGGGTGCGAAGCAGGCGGGCCCCATAGCCTGCTGGTTAAGGGAGCTGGATCCCACACAGCCAACTGCGCTTTTTTTGTTTTGTTTTTATTAAGGTTTTTGTCATAGAGTGCGTGTGCTTACCACGGAGAGAGAGAGAAGAGAGAAAGTGAGAAATCATCCCCTAGGGGAGGACCATGCATGTGTGCCTGGCATGATTTTCAGGCTGGGACTTGAACCGCGGTCAGCCATATGGGAGTCCAGTGCCTTAACCACTGTGCTACCTGCTACTCCCCCCGCCCCAACTGCAGTTTTAATTCCAATCCTGGCAACCTGAAAAACATGCTGGGTACATGCATATGCATCCCCAAGATCCCACAGGATGGAAGAATGGAGAAGGGATTATGTGGTCACTCCACCAAGGGGGTGCTTTCTTTCCCTCTTTTTTTATTTTTATTTTTGGAGAGATTTTTGCTATAGGGTGTGTGTGCTCACCAGAGAGACAGACAGAAAGCAAGAAATTACCCCCAGAGGGGATGGCCACTCTGTAATCCCTTCTCCTCTCAAGATTTTAGGCATGCATGCACACATGCACAGTGTGTGTGAGTTTCAAGCCGCCTGGTCCGGGACTCAAACTGCATTCGACTACATGGGAGTCTAGTGACATAACCATTACACCCAAAAATCCAAAGAGGAGAATAGAGGAGAAGGGATTGTGGTGTGACCATTTCCCCGGGGGAGTGGTTTTTCATTCTCTCTCTCTCTCTCTCTCTCTCTCTCTCTCTCTCGCAAGCATGCATGTGTAGGGGCTGGCAGGTGGCATGGTGGTTGGGGGTGCTGGACTTCCACATGGTCCACCATGGTCAAGTCCCGGACCTGGTGTCTTGCTTTCTCTCTCTCTCTCTCTCCACCCCTTTTTAGCCAAATTAAAAATAAATAAATAAATAAAGTTAAATAATTCTTTAAAAGGAAAAAAATACTAAAAGAAGGGGGGGGCAAATAGGGCAGCAGTAAAATGCTTTTTAAGGTAGTACAAGGTGGGGAGGTTCCTGGTTCAGGTCCTCTCTGGGTACACCAGGCACACGTACGCCCATGACCTGGGGCTGACTGAAGGCTGGAGGACTGCAGTGTTGAACCCCTGCTGAGGATGCTGTTTCTCTCACAGAGGAAAGAGAATTTTAGAAAGGACTGAGGCATTTATGTATGCCACAACATGTATGAAACTCTAAGACATTATGCTGAGTCGGGACCAACAGATGGTGTAATGGCTACATTGCTGGACTCCCATGTAGTCGATCGCGGTTCGAGTCCCGGACCTGGTGCGTGTGTGTGTGTGTGTTTGTGTACCCAAAATCCCAAGAAGAGAATGGAAGACAAGGGATTGTATGGTGGGCATCCTCCGTGTGTGTGTGTGTGTGTGTGTGTGTGTGTGTGTGTGTATGTGTGTGTGATTTCTCGCTTTCTGTCTCTCTGTCTTTCTGGCAAGCACACATACCCTATAGCAAAAACCTCTCCAAACAAAAAAGACATTATGCTGAGTGAAAGAAGCAGGCACTATGGCCACACATCGTAAGACTCCGCGTCCATACAATGTTCAGTGTTCATTTTTTAAAAATATACAATCTTGGGACCAGCAGATGGCATAATGGTTATGTTGCTGGACTCCCACATGGCTGACTATGGTTCAAGTCCCAAACTCGGTGGCTTGAAAATCATGCTGGGCATGTGTGTGTTTGTGCCCAAGTTCCCAGGAGGAGAGCAGAGAAGGGATTGTGATCTGGCCATCCCCCGGGGGTGCGTTCTCACCCTCTCACTGTGTCTGTCTGTCTGTCTGTCTCCAGCATGCACACACACTCCTAAGGCAAAAACCTCTTCAAAAAAAAACTCTATGTGTTTGTACACACACACACACACACACACACACATGTTTCAAGGGCGTGCCCGGGGCCCCATCCCTGGGGCTGCCGTACTCAGGCTGAAGCAGAGGATTGTGCGTTCAAGGCCATCTTGGGCAGCATAGTGAGAGCTTATCTCTTGAGAAAAAAATTTTTAATGCAACTTATGTGTTCAAAATGGGCAAGTCTATGAGTGGGGGTTTGTGAGGCAAATGTTAAGGACTGTGAGGTTTCTTTTGGGGGGTGATGAAAATGCTCTGAATTTGTGAAGTGCAACTCCATGAGTGTACTAACAGCCACTGTGTGGTATACAGATGGCTGTAGGGTATACAAATAATTTCTCACGGAAGCAGTTAAAAGGGTAGACAGGCAAACGGTCATCTGAGCTCAGAGGTGTCTGTGCGAGCACAGAGCTGGCGTACCCTACCCTGGCTAGCTACAGTCAAGGAGGGCTTCTTGGAGGAAGTACCATCCAAACCACCCTTCGAGGATTAGCTCAACGCAGTGGGTTAGGCGGGAAGGTGTGCAGGCAGCGGGAGCAGCACGTGCTGAGGCCAGTGTGAGAGATCATCATGAGGACCTCCTGGCTCCCTTGTGGTCTCCATTCCCTGTTCCCTATTCCAGGCTGGAGCAGTTTCTCAGGCTTGAGATTTCCATGAACTGGCCCCACTCCCAGTGCCAGACTTGGGTCTCGGTTGGTTTAAGCTGAAGGACATAGCCCATGTCTCCACACCCTACACTGATTGGTTCGAGAACGGACAGACAACCCGTCCAGGCCAACTCGAGCCAATGAGATCCAGTCCTGGAGTGTTGGTTGGCAGGGCTGGACGTTGAAGAGGAAGTGACCCACACTCTGCAGGATGCACACACCGAAGCTGCTGCCTGCAGCCGGGCTGGAGAGCCTTCCCGAGAACGGCCCACATTGAGGAGGCTGGGCCGGAAATGGGAGAGAGGAAAAGCAGATGCGCTTGTAGCCTGTGAGTCCTGGATCAAGCCTTACCTGAAGATGGCAACTGCTGGACTCAAGCTCCAGGAATTAAAAAAAAATTTTTTTTAAGTTTTTTTTTTTTGTTTTAGCCAGTGTGGGTCAGGTTTTCCGTTCCTGGGACGCGCTTGACAGCGACCGCCTGACAGAAGGAGTGTGCAAAGCACCAGGGGCCCCTCGGAGCCTTCGCAGTCTTGCTGGAGCTTTCTCAGCTCCCCAGAAAATGTCTCAGAATGCCACAGAGGGATCGGGGTCATTAGCAAAACCAGGCAGAGGGCTGTGACTGGGGGTTCTTCACGAGAAGCCACGGACGACAGGCGTTCATCAGTGGCCAGAGTGTCCTGAGGACGTGGCCGGGGTGGGGCACTCCCACCTGTGTGAGGGGCCTGCAGGACTGTGAGCTTGGCCACACGTGCATGGCCCGGGACTGACCGGGAGGGACAGCTGCCTTGCCCTCCCTAGGCCACCCTGCAGTCCGGGCGCTCCTCACCCGCTGCTCTGGGCTGAGTGGAAGCAGCAGCCTCCCAGGACGGAGAAATGAGCCCATGTGGTCGTCCAGGGCTCACTTCCCCCACGTACAATCCCTGTCAGGCACGTTGCCCTCCCTGCTTTGGGGCAAGTTTGACTCCGGCTCCTGCCTTTTCGCTGTCCAGGCCTCATAAAATCCGTCAGCGGGAGGCTGCATTGATTTTTAATCATGTTCTACCTCCGTATAATGAGTCTCGCCGGGCCTTTGGAGCCACTCTTAGCGTCAGGCGTCCAGAGCCTCTTGCTGGGTGATTCAGACAGAATTATTAACCAGGCTGTATTTACTCCTCCGGAGGGGCCTGCTGGGAGCCTGGAGTGCGGCAAAGCCGGGGAGTCCAGGGCCACGCAGGCGGGAAATTCAGGGCTGTGCTGTCAGGGCCTGCCGCACCCTCTGGCCTGTGGACTGCCAGGGACAAGTTGGTGACACTGGCCCTCACGTCTCCCCAATCCACCAGCCCATTCCAGAGCCAAGGCCTACACCTCCGTCCTCTGCTTGGTTATTTCCGCTCTGTCCCCCTCGAAGGGCCCCTGTGGCCAGCAGAGCCCTGTGGTCTGCTTGGCCTCAGCGAGCGCCTCTGTTCGGGGTGTAGCAGAACGCCTTAGGCCGGGTGCCTTTTTTTGTTTTAGTTTTGCTACAGGGTCCACGTGCTTGCCGAAACAGAGAGGCTTCACCCCTGATGGGAATGGCCACACCACAATCCCTTCCCCTCTGGGGATTTTGGACACACACGCTCTTGTGCCCAGTGTGTTGAGACGCTGGGTCCGATCCTCGAATCCCTGGGTCGGCCATGTGGGATCCAGCTGCCTTAAACCTCCACCCCCCTGCTGACTTTCATTGTACTTTAAGTTGCAAAAGTCACATGCACTTGTGGGAGAGGGAGCAAGCAGCCCCCAGCGGGCACAGTCATGCCACGACCCCTTCTCCACCTGCCGTTGTGTCAGGATTTGGGGCACGCACTCAAGCACGCTCAGCATGATTTTCAAGCCACAGGGCCCAGGATTTGGACCGCAGTTGGCCATGTGGGATCCGGCTTCCCTTAACCACCAGGCTAAGGGGCTGGCCCAGCTGGGAGGCTCAGAAGAGTAGATGGCTCACCGTCTGAAGACTGCAAGTCCAAGACCACGGGGCCAGGAGACCGGCTGGGGGAGACCCCTCCACAGCCAGCTTCTCAGTGCACCTTCCCAGGTGGCCTGCTCTGGACTCTGACTAGGACACTAGCCCATTTAGTTGGGCTCCACTCTGGGGACCTCCAGAGGCCTCACCTGAGACGGACTTAGACTTTCAGTCCCAGTTAGGGGGTGTGTTGCAGCAAGGAGCCAAGGACCATGGGGGAAGGAGCCCTGGGTGAGAAAGAGCCCCCATTTCTGCCCTTCCCCGCCTCCCTCTCCCAGCCCTGGAGCCAGCCCGGGGCATCAACCAGTAGGCACTGTAGGAGATGCTGGCCGAGTTGCTGGAGGGACGAGGGGCTGCCCACTTCCTGGCCCCGCCCCATACTGAGCGGGAGGGAGGCGGGGGAGGCCCTGGTGCCTGTCAGAGCCTGGAGCAGATGCTCTTCTTTCATAGATGAAGCCCCTACCAATCCAGAGTCCAGGAGAAGATTCTAGAACTCTGCACCTGTGCCCCCTGCCCACCCAAGGAACGTTTCTTAAGTCCTGATCAGAAACTGCTTCTCCTTGGGCATGCAGATACGGAGCCCCAACTGAGCGGCTGCTGTGGGTGGATCCTGGAGGGTAGGACAGGGATCCTGGGCTGAGGACAGAGCCCCGGGCTGGGGCAAGCAGCTGTGGCCACCGTTGTGAGCAGAGTGCATTAACATGGCTCGGCTCGTAGGTGACTTGGGGATGAGGTCTCAGCAGCCTAGGTCATCTGCCCCTTGCTGGAGCCTGGGAAGAGAACCGGCAGGCTCCACCTTTGAAATCTCAGGGGCGTCGCCAGCGGAGTCCCCCAGGCTCTCCTGAGGCTGCATGGAGGAAGAGGCCGTCATGAGGGAGGCAGGAATGGGAGGCTCACTTGTCCACACAGCGACCACTGTGTGATCCCAAATGTTGTCACCCTGTCCTTCGCCAGCCTTGGTGAGCCACGGAACTGCACAGAGTGACACGAACGCGGTCTCGGCAGAACACACACCTCTTGGCACCTAGATTCCTGACTTATTTGCACCACAGAATGAGCCCAGCCAGTCGCAAGTGCTCAGACCGGGCGGGCAGACCAGTCCCTGTGGCCAGTCGGCAGCCGCGTGGCCCACGCCAGCTCTGTGACTCCTCTGGGTCTCACCGCCCGGTTCACCTGACCCTGCAAAGGCTCAGTGCACTGTTCCACGGGACGCCCTCACATGCTGCCTGGCACACGGTGAGGTCTCAGTGAGTGACAGCTGCCATTGCTGTCACTGTGCTTACCTTTACAGGGCTGCACCAAGTTCAAGTCGGCCCCAGAGCAGCCGAGGACTCCCAAGAGGACAGGGCATCTGCCCTGGCTAGCTCCGATGACCCCAGGCAGGACCCTGACCAGAAACAGGGCACACGCTGTCACAGCTGGAAGAAGCCTCCAAGCCCCTCCGTGTACAGATGAGGAAACTGAGGCCCGAGTCTGCACCAGAGTTAATGGGCCTGGAAGCCAAGCAGAGGCCTGGGCACTGTCAGGTTTGGCGTGTGGCTGACCACGGGCAGACAGACAGACTCGCTGTCCTAGCAAAGACGAGTCGGCATCCACTCCCATCAGGATGGCCCATGCTTCCACTCTGGGTCGGGCTCTGGGCAGGCAACAGTCCTGCCTCCTGGGGCCCCAGGTTGGCAGAGGTGACTCATGTACAGGGAGCCAGGCCCCAGAGGCCCTTGGGGTGCTCCCAGGACTCATCCTTGGGTCTGCCAAGGGACTCCATGTCCAGCCCCTGAGCTCTGGGCGTGAGCTCAGGAGACCAGCTGCAGCAGACACTCAGCCAAAGAGCTGGGGCAGGCCAGGCGGTGGGAGGGCGGCTCCCCGGCACCTGGGGTGCCAATAGGCCCAGGGCCCTCCTAACTGCCGCTCAAGTGTCTCTGAGCTCGGCCCTGGGAGAACCTGCTGGCTGCTGGAGACTCAATATGAAGGGCTGCAACCGCGTCGAGCACGGCTCGGCCCTGCCTTTTCCCATCTGTGGGATGAGCCTGCTGGCCAGGTGAGCTCCCGGGAGGACACTTCCCAAAGCTCTGGAAGATGCGGCTATGCCTCGGCTTAGCCTGTGTCTGGGCTTCTAAACTTCGCACCCAAACACCTTGCACTTTAATTCCACTTTCTTCATTGCCAGAGGGCGTGCGTATACATGTGCGCTAGCCAGGGAGAGAACCTTCCGGTGGGCGTGGTCACGCTGCAGTCCCTTTCCTCTACTCTCCATCCCACCAGGATTTGGGGCTCACACATGCTGACATGCTTTACAAGGAGATGGTGCCAGGACTCGAACCACGGTCAGCCCTGTGGGATCTGGCTACCTATACACACTGTGTTGTGAGGCCGGGCCCAGTTCGTTTCCCATCAGCTTCTTGAAGTTCTCTAGTGTGGCTCTTAGCTTTGAGGATCCTCCAATTCTATGGTAGATGGTATTTTGAGTGTCTGCCCAGTCCCCTTTTTCCTGAGTGGATTTCTGAAGCCGTAACTGCATGGTCCTACCCTCACTGGCCTGCGCTGGTTGGACCAGGGCAGACACCAGCTCACGTGGGCCAGTCACATCCTTTCTTCCAGATCTAGGTGTGCGACTCGCCAGCTGTCAGGTGACTGGGCAGGTGAGCGGGAGGGATGTAGGAGCCAGGCCTAGGACCCCTTCCTGCAGAGACAGAAACTGCCCGGAGAGAGAGGGCCCCAGGATTTCCCACCCTGCACCTCTCACACACCCATTCTTCTGGAAAAGCACCCCGTTTACTTTGAGGACCACCCCCCTCCCTAGTGGGCGCTGCCCTGCCCACCCCCACCCAGTTATTTCCAGGACGTCTATGTGGTCCGTCAGAACCATCTCTCCTGGGACTGACTTTGCGAGCAAAGGCAGCAGAGGAGTGGCCAGAGCCAGCTGCCCTGCCCACAGTGGCAGCCTGAAGACACCGCGCCCTGGTTCCTGCTGCCAGTATTCCCAGGTCCCAGAGAGGCCTGGGTCCCTCCCTGCCTCAGCCAGTTCTCCAGCTGCTGTGGTCCCTGAGTGCTTCCTGCAGACCTTGCCGTCCTGCGCCACCTGCCACCTGGGGCTCTGCTGCCAGCAACCCTGGAGCCCCTGGAGCCCAGGCTTGAAGAGAGAACCTGGCTCCCACCCAGTGGCCGAGCTCGCCTGTGGGGCTCAGCTGGCCTGCCTGCCTTTTCGGCATACTGGCCCGGAGGGCTGCCCACCTGCAAGCAAGGAGTCCTGCCTTCTTGCAGGCTTGGTGCATGCTAGTGAGGTCCCCTTTCCAGCCTTTGCCTGCCCCGCCCCCACAGGTGATGGGGCAGGGGGTGTGGGGCCGGTTGCCTGCTGTGAGAACAGCCTCTCTGGAGGCCCTCACTGAATGAGGCCCTGCTACTCACCAGGGACAGTGAAACTCCAGAGAGCCCACCTTTCCCAGGCTCCCAAGGTGGTGGACTGAGGGCCAGAACTCTCTGCTGTTCATGGTTGTTCTCTGGCCTGATGATCATGGGCTTCCAGGAAAGGGGTCCCTTCTCACTTGCAGGGCGCCCGAGAGAGCTGAGGAGGAGGCCACTGTCCCCAGGCCAGATGGCTTTGCACCTGTTTCCCAGCAGGTGAGCTGCGTGCTCATTCCCAGACCCTCGGTTCCGACACTCCATGTCACGGCCACATCTCCTGAGGCGGGAGAAGCCTAGCTCAGGGCCCACAGACATCCGTGCCGGGTAGCAGGTGAGCCAGGCCAATGCCGACCCTCCCTACAGCGAGGGAAGCCAAGGCTCAGAGAGGCCACTTGCTGGAGCCAGGTCCCACAGCCGGACTAGCTCTCAGACTTCTCTTATAGGTCATTTCCACAGGAAGTTTAATGAAATGATTTATTTCTTTTTGTTTGTCAATAAAAATTACAATAATACTGTTAAAGCAAATATTTGTCCGCAATAACGATACTACTGAATAGTACTAAGCACTCTGCATGTATCACTTAATTCTCCGGACAACCCGGGAGGAGATTTCTATTATCCCCACTTTCCAGCGAAGGCTGAGGGTTAAGGAGCGTCAGTACCTTGCCCAAGGCCCACCCAGCCAGTAAGTGCCGTCCAGACCCAGCGCCAGAGCTGACCACTGCCCCACACTGCTTCTCTCGACAGGGAGTAAGGGTCAGCCACTTGCACAGGCAGCTAAAAAGGCGAAGGCTGGCCAGGGCCTCCGGGGAAGACGTGGCATGGTGGGCAGCTGCGACGTGGGGGAATGACCTGCACCCGGTCCTCCCTGAGCCCAGCCTTACAGATTGCCATTTGCCCTGAGTGGGTGGGAATTCGTGCCAGGCTGATGTGCAGTCTGCTCCTGGCAGGGAAGGACCGAAGGGCTCCGAGGAACACTGAGCCGAGGCCCAGGCGGAGCCCCCTCATGGTGACCAGGGGTCACGCTTCCTCTGATCCCGCCTACACGTCACTCCAGCCACTCCTGCACTTGGGTCAGCACCTGCCGGGGCACAGGGGCTCCTGCAGGTGGGCCAGACCCTGCTGGGGCGATGTCTGAGATGGGGAGGCAGCGGGTGGCTGGGCGGGCGCTCCCCAGCACCCCTGCCCTGCGAGTAGCCATACCTTCCTCAGCACCTGCTAAAGCTGACCGCTTCACTCCATGAGCATAAGCCACATCAGTGGAGGTCTCTGCACTCGCGCTGAGGAAACGCTGTCTTCGCTGCCCGAGGTGGTTACCCCAGAGGAGTGAGACCTCGGAAAGCGATGTGTTTTTTCCAGGGTATTTATTCCAGGGACTCTGGTTCTTCAGAATGATAACAGGCATTTAGAGTGCCATGGGGGCCAGCAGGTGGCGTGGTAGTTAAGGGCACTGGACTCCCACATGGCTGACCATAGTTCAAGTCCTGGACCTGGCAGCTCGCTTTCTCACTGTCTCTCTCTGTCTCTCTCTGGTCCATTTAAAATAAATTAAGTAAACTAATAATTTTTTTTTATCTTTTTTTTTTTTTGAGAGATTTTCACTGTAGGGCGTGTGCGCTCGCCAGACAGACAGAGAGAGACATAGAGACAGAAAGCGAGAAATCACCCCCCAGGGGGGATGGTCACGCCGCAATCCCTTCTCCTCCATTCTCCTCTCAGGATCCTGGGCACACATGCACACGCGCCCGGCGTGAGTTTTAAGCCACCGGGTCCGGGACACGAACTGCGGTCGACTACGTGGGAGTCCAGCGACATAGCCATTACGCTAACTGCTGGTTCCCAAGTAAAATAATTCTTGAAAAAAGAATGCCACAGGCAAAAAGGCATGAACAACGCCTATTTAAATAAAAGGGATTCTTCCAGCAGGACATCTCGGAGCCTTCATTGTTTTGTTATTGATATTTTATTGCCAAAGTGTACACTCGCCAGGGAGAGGGACAGGGCCCTCCCCGAGGGGGCGTGGTCATGCAGTCGTCCCTCCCTCCCTTCCTGCGGGATCCGGGATCCAGCAGGGCACGCACACGTGGGCACCTCCTGTCCTTTCCCAGTCGCTGGCCGGGCCGAGATGTGAACACCTGGTCATGTGGGATGTGGCTCCCTCGACCACTGCTGCCCCGCAGCCCTGTCAGAGCCTTCTCTGCTAACGTGCACCTGACTCCTCACAAGGTGGCTGTGGTATGCGGTGGCCCCCGAGTCCATTTGACTAGGGAGCCCTTTCCCCACAGGGCGGGTTTTCCACTGAAACTGGCATTTCTTCAGGAGGAACTGGATCATATGCTTTTTTGTTTTTCAAGAAGTTTTAAAAATTTATTCATGATGGAGAGCAGGTGCTTACACACCTGAGGGAGAGGAGAGAATGAGAGGGAGACGTCCTTGCTAATGGCGTCACACCGGGACCCCCTTCCTCAGCCCCTCGCCCACTCGGATCCGGACACACACATGTGCCTGGTGTGCTGCGGTCACACGGGCCGGGGTCTGAGTCTGCAGCGGCCACGCGGCTTCCTGCCGCCTGTGCCTCCCAGGCTGGGTCCTGGAGAGGGACAACTGTTTTAGTTTTTGTTTTTGAATTTAGAGAATAAATTATAATTAAACATTACTTAATTAAAATGTACAATGAGGGGACTAGCAGTTAGCATAATGGCTATGTTGTTGGACTCCCATGTAGTCGACCATGGTTCGCGTCCTGGACCCGGTGGCTTAAAACTCACGCTGGACTTGTGTATGTGCGTGCCCAAGATCCTGAGAGGAGAACAGAGGAGAAGGGATTGCGGCGTGGCCATCCCGCCAGTCTCGCTTTCTGTCTCTGCCTTTCTCTGTCTGTCTCTGTCTTTCTGGCAAGTGCACACTCCCTTATAGAAAAAAACCTCTCCAAAAATAAATAAATAAACAAACAAACAAACAAACAAACAAATAAATTAAATAAAATAAAATGCACAATGAGGGGGCCAGCAGATGGCATAGCAGTTACGTCACTGGACTCCCATATGGCCACCCATGGTTCGAGTCCCAGACCTGGTGGCTTGATCTCATGCCAGGTGTGTGTGTGTGTGCACGTGTGCCCAAGATCCTAGGAGGAAAATGGAGGAGAAGGGATTGCAGCACGGCCATCACCCTTGAGGGATGATTTCTCACTTCATCTCTCACCATCTTGTCTCTCTCTCTCTGGCAAGTACGTGCACCCTAAGGCAAAAACCTCTAAAATACAGACAATGAATGCCAGCCACGTAGCATGGTGGTTAAGGTTCTGGATTCCACAAGGACAATTTCACAGTTCAAGTCCTGGACCTAGTGGTTTGAAAATCATGCTGGGCATGTATGCAAGTGTGCCCGAAGTCCCAAGAGGATAATGTAGGAGAAGGGACTGCGGCATGGCCATCCCCCAGGGAGAACTTCCTCACCTCCTAGCTCTCTCTCTCCATCTTTCTCTGGAGACCACACAAGCCTTATGGCAAAATCTTAAAAAAAAAAAAAAAAATCCTAAAAAACATGCACAATGATAAACTTAGCCCCCCCACACACACGCGCACACACATGCACACACACACGCACGCACACATGCACACACACTGCTGTGATCACCTCCGCGTGTTCAAAGCCTCCATGTGCTGGGCCGTGACAGGTCAGTCGGAGGGGCGCAGTTGCGGTGCTCTGACTCCCTGTGGGTCCAGAGTGCGCAACCCGTCCCTTAGCCGCGATGCGTAGGCTGCTTTTGTTTCTGCTGCCATAAACGCTGCTGCGTGATGTCACTAAGGCCGAACATGCGTGTAGACCTTGAATGGGGGACCAGCAGATGGCATAACGGTTACATTGCTGGACTCCCATATAGTAGACTGTGGTTCGAGTCCCAGACCCAACAGCTTAAAACTCACACCAGGCACGTGTGTGTGCATGCCCAGGATCCTGAGAGGAGAATGAAGGAGAAGGGATTGCGGAGTGGCCATCCCCTGGGGGGTGATTTCTCACTTTCTGTCTGTCTCCGGTGAGCGCACATGCCTTGTAGCAAAAACCTCTCTTTTAAAAAAATAAATAAAAAAGAAAGAAAGAACTCGAATCAATTAGGATCAGTTCCTAGAAGTGGAATTGCTGAGTCAGAGACTATGGGTGTTTATTGCCAAATTGTGTTTCAGGAAGGTTGTACCAGCTCACACCCTGCCTGGCAGTGTCTGGGCGCCTGTGTTCTGGCTCCTTGGCCGACACTGGGTGTGATCATTAAGTTCTTCTTTGGCCAATTTGGTCTTGCTTCCTCGATGACTCGGAAGGGACAGCTCCCGTGTCTGGCCACGGTATTCGCACTTGTGCTGTCTGTTCAGGTCCTTTCCCCGGTTCCACTGAGGAGCTCATCTTCTTCTTGGTAGCTTTGACAACTCTCAGTAAGTTAAAGATACTAGCTTTTTGTCATGTGCTGGTGTAAAGATTTGATTTGCTTTGTATATTTTATGAATGAGAGAGACAGTGCCTCCAATGTGTTTTTTTTTTCTTTTTAGATTTTGCCATAGGGCATGAGGACTTCCAGGAGAGAGACCGAGAGAGAGGGAAAGTGAGAAGTCACCCCCACCCCCGGGGATGGCTACAACCCCTTCTCCTCCATTCTTCTTTGGGGATTTAGGGCATGCATGCACACATATCCAGCGCGTGTTTTCAGGCCGCTGGGTCCAGGACTTGAACCACAAAGTCACCCATGTGGGATCAAGCCACCCTAACCACCGTGTCTCTGTCTGGCCCCTTCTTTTTCTTCTTTTTTAAGCTATGTACAAGCACATGCACACCACAGTGGAGTCCTCACGCTATAGTCCAACCCTAGTCTTAGGGCATGTGCAGAGAGCTCCTGGGATGCAAACCCAGGGCCTTTCCTGTGTGGGTCCAGCTGCATTACCCCCGTGCCTCTGCCCAGACTCTAACAGGGCCTCGATCCCACAGCATACCCCCCAGCCCTAGCCAGCTCAGATTTTGGGCATGCGCGTGCCCCATGTGTTCAGCCGTGAATCTGAAATTCTCCCGGGGGCTCAGACGTGGAGGGCGCTGTATTTCACTCCGCACCACCATCCGGCCAGCCCTGGCAAGCTTGTCGGCTCTCTGTAAGTCCTCTCCCCATGAGACCAGATTTGGTTATGAAGTGGGAGGTGGCCTGCCAAAAGCCACAGGAGAGCAAGTGACATAGCAGGGCTAAACCCGAGCTTTCTGTTGGGTGTCCGTGAGACCCCAACCTCCTCCTCTCCTGCCCGCCCCCACCCCACCCCTGCCACTGGCATTGGCCTGGGCTCCCTGTGCATCCCTGTGCCCCCCCAGACCTGGGGAGCAGAGAGGACTTCAGGTTTCTTCCTCCTAAAATCACGTGGAGTGCTGCAGGACGGGAGCAGGCGCTGTGTGGCAGGTGTGTGTGACGGGCACTTGAGCTGGGGTCCGGGAGAACTCCATGGAGGAGGTGATGCTTGAACAAAGACTGAAAGGTGAGGGGTCGGCCAGCCCGTGTCGGGATGGTTTTGGTGGCTGGATCCCACGTGGCCATCTGCACAGTTTGAGTCCAGGACCCAGCAGCCTGAAAAACACATGGGTGACCGTGTGTGCGTGCCCAAAGTCCTGGACAGAGAACGGAGGAAAAGGGCGCTGCGTGGCCGTCCCTCCGGGCATTCTTTCTCACCTGTCTGTCTCCAGTGAGCACACCGCCTGTCACCACAGCTCGACCTCACCAAAATACACAGGTCGCTGTTTCTTTAGGTCTTACTTCTGAAGGCTCTTCTGGCCTTAGGAACCATTCCTGCAGGTGGAATGGTCACATAAAGTGTGTGTTACATACATTTCTGTTTCTGTTATCTGCCTTTCGTTGGGAACTCAGGCCCGAACCTTGTGATGAATGAGAAATGCGAATCCTTTTCCTTCCTCACAAGGAGTGGCCAAGACAGCACTGTTCAAAAGAAGTACAATGTGAGCCGCACAGAGTACGAGAATGGGAGAGAGGGGAGTGCGGCGTGGCCATTCCCCCTCGGGGCGATTACTCGATTTCTGCCTCTCCGTCTCTCTGCTTTTCTGGTGAGCGCACGTGCCTAGGGCAAAAAAAGAAAAAGGTTATATATTAACTAAATTGTTTTTATTTTTGGAGAGGTTTTTGTTTACTACCAACTGCTGGTCCCTCAGTTAATATAATATAATATATAATAATATATAAAAATGTATAGATTTTTTTTGAGAGAGAGATTTTTGCTATAGGGCACATGTGCTCTCCAGACAGACAGAGAGAGACAGAGAGACAGAAAGCGAGAAATCACCCCCCAGGGGGGATGGCCACACCGCAATCCCTCCTCCTCCATTCTCCTCTCGGGATCTTGGGCACACATGCACACGTGCCCAGTGTGAGTTTAAGCCACCGAGTCCGGGACTCGAACCGCGGTCCACTACATGGGAGTCCAGTTACATAGCCATTACTCTAACTGCTGGTCCCAAATTAACATATATTTTTAAATTACATATTGAACTGATAATGTTTTGGAGAGAATGGATTAAATAATTGTCATTAAAACTAAGGGCCAGCCCTTGACCTGGTGGTTAAGGTGGCTGGATCCCACATGGCCGACTGCACGGTTCGCGTCCCAGACCCGGTGGGACTTGAAATGCACTGGATGCGTTATGTACGTACGTCCAAAGTCCCAGGAAGGAGAAACGGAGAAGGGACTGCAGTGCGACTGTCCCCCATAGCGGTGCTTTCTCACTTTCATGCTCTCCTCCCTGTTTCCTTTCCTTTTTTTTTTTTAAGAATTATTTTATTTAATTTGATTTATCCATTCATTTATTTTAATTTTACTAGGGAGAGACACAGAGAGAGGGGGTGAGGGAAGTGAGAAAGCGAGCCACCAGGTTCGGGATGCCAACCATAATCAGTCACGTGGGAGTGTCCAGCGCCTTAACCACCACGCCACCTGCCGGTCCCTCTCCCCCTGTTTCTCCTGAGCATACATACCCTCTGGCAAACTCAAATAATAAATAAGTAAAAAGTCTGGGACTCGAACCGCAGTCGACTACATGGGAGTCCAGCGATGTAGCCATTACGCCATCTGCTGGTCCCTTAACTGGATTTTGTTCATTCTTTTCTGAATGTATAAGCTTTTGGAATCTGGTGTGTGTTCCTTTATTCATCTGGAGTGGGCCTGGCTGGACTGCGATTGCTCAGTGGCAGGTATGCAGGGCTTCCTTGTTGGACACCACAGGTCTTGGCACTTGTCACAGTAGGGAGGAGGCAGGAGAGTACCAGCCAGAGAGAATGACATCTTCGGAGGCCTGAAGGTCAAGAGTTTGGCTTGTTAGAGGGACCAAGAGGAGGAGGCGGCCCCTGCCAGGCCAGGCAGGGCCTCTTAAGCCTTAGAGAGGCTTTCCAGAGGCAGTGATTAGCTTAGCCGGGGGGTGGATGTGGAAGATTCGCACTGTGAAACTTCTCTAGCTATGGTGTGGGACTTAGGAGGGACAAGGAAGGCTCTGGGAGAGCCGTAGGTGACTGTCACAGTGGCTGGGAGATGTCTCTAAGAGAGATGGCCATGGCTGGATTGCGCTGGCTGCAGCAGGGAGCAGAACACAGCGCTCACCCTGAAAGCTGTTGAGGGAGTGGGATCCAGTGGCCAGGTGGTTGGCCGGATGTGAAGAGTGGGGCCTTGGGGAGAGGGAAGTTCCAGACGTTTCAGACACCGGGCTGGAGCCTTTGGGTGTGGGAAGGACCGTTTGTTAGGGAAGGAAATAGTCTTTGGAAGATGGGGTGAGGGGCGATAGCTTACGCCTGAGGTGTGATCAGTTGGAGGTGCTCATGGGACACCCAAATGGACGCACACTGGACACAGACAGGCTGCTGAAGAGAGATAGGGCGAGAGCCGCTGGCCAGCCGGGAAGGTAGCGGGCTCAGGACGCGGGGCCTAGGGGAATGTTTAAGACTTTGCCCACCCGTGCGTTTATTGTCCCCCCCCCTTTTTGGGGAAGGTTTTCACTGTAGGGCACATGTGTGGGCCTGAGAGAGACAGTGACAGGCAAAGTGACAAATCCCGTCCCAGCCATGTCCCAGTCCCTTCTCCATTCTCCTCTCAGGATTTTGGGCACACACACACACACACACACACACACACATGCACAAACAGGGTACATATGTGTGTGTGTGTTTTAAGAATTATTTTATTTTTTATTTATCATTATATTCTAATTTGACGAGAGAGAGAGAAAGGGAAAGTGAGAAAGGAACCTACCAGTTCTGGGACTTCAACCGTGGTTGGCCATGTGGGAGTCCAGTGCCCTTAACCACCACTTCACCTGCTGGCCCCCTTAGTGTGATTTTTTCAAGCTGCCAAGTCTGGGACTTGAACCGCAGTCAGCCATGTGGAAGTTCACTCCTCTTCCGCCATGCTACCTGCCAGCCCCGTAAGTATAATTTTTCACCTAAGACTTTCTGGAAGAATTACTGAGAGTGCTTGTGGAGTCCCCTTCAAGTTATAAAGCAAGAGCAGGGACTCTCTGCTGAGAGGCAGGGAGTCCCCAGGGAGGGGTAACATGCAGAGTCCCAGGCCACACCCCCACCTCGTTCAGAGCCCTCCAGTCAGAGGTGAGCCTGGGATGGGAACCAGCAGTTAGCATAAGGGCTATGTTGCTGGACTCCCACGTAGTGGACTGCGGTTCATGTCCCGGACCCGGTGGCTTAAAACTCATGCCGGGTGCGTGAGCGTGCGTGCCCAAGATCCTGAGAGGAGAATGGAGGAGAAGGGATTGTGGCGTGACCATCCCCACTGGGGGGTGATTTCAAAAAAAAAAAAAAAAAAGAAGTGAGCCTGGGAGAGACCAGCAGTTAGCATAATGGCTATGTCGCTGGACTCCCATGTATGTAGTCAACTGTGGTTCGAGTCTCGGACCCAGTGGCTTAAACTCACACCAGGCGTGTGTGCGTGCGTGCCCAGGATCTCGAGAGGAGAATGAAGGAGAAGGGATTGCGAAGTGACCATCCCCCTTGGGGGATGATTTCTCGCTTTCTATCTCTCTGTCTTTCTGGCACACACGCCCTATAGCGAAAACCTCTCCAAAAAAAAAGTGAGCCTGGGACTCGGGTCATCGGCAAACCTTCTGGGAAGTCTCGGTGACTCGGGAAGGCCTCTCTTCCTTAGGTTGCCTGCAGAGGAGCAAAATGACTTGACAAAATATTTTCCTTACTCAGAAGCAATTGCAGAAAATCTAATTGCAGAAAATCTGTGTTACACTGTAGAGGATAGCTGAGATGTGTGAATTGTATCTCAATAAAAATGCAAGGAAAATATGCAGACGAAAGACTTGTAACGTCACCTGCACTGATGACAAACTCACCGGGACACCTAGGAGGAAGAGCCTCCAGGCTACTCCTACTCGGGCAGGTACGTTTAGTTTGATTGCTCTGTCCTAACTGGCTTATCAATGGTATTTGAAAAATTTAATTTCTTCCATGAAAGAGAGACAGCGGTAGAGACAGCACCTCACCAGGCTTCCTGTTGCCATGATCCACCCCAGTCTCAGCAGGCCTGGATCTCAGACATGCACGCACATGCCTGGCACGCACAGGGAGGTCCCGGGACATGGATCCAGGACTTCTCCCATGAGGGCCCAGTGCCATCACCTGGCCCGTTCGGGATCCTGGGCATGGATCGGGATCCTCGGCATCCTTCTCGAGCTGATGCGGCTGGGACTCAAACCCTGGGAGGTTGTGTGTGGTGCCTGCCATTGTGCTTTGGAGCACGCCTTGCTTTTGTTAGTTTTTAGCACAGAACTCGACGTCCTCACTTGTCTCAGACATCTCAGATTCAACATTTTAGTTCATGATGGTCCTCTTCAACCTGGTCCTGCGTAGGCAACCCCATCTTGACAAATGCATCCCCCCCTTGGGTGCTCTGGCAGCCACAGGGAGTCACCCTGCCTCTCTCACCCCAAAGCTAGAGATCATTCCGTCCCTGGTCACCCCTCCCATCTAATCAATTGCCACTCAAATTCTCGGGCTTCTGGATGGCATCTCTGCCTTTAGTCCACACAGCAGACACAAGGATCTTACCTGGTCCTGACTCCAACTTGGGGACCGACTGAACATTTCCCTTCAACACCAAACTCCTGTGGCTGAAGGAAGCAGAATCTCTGCTTTGGGAGAGCCGCCTGGGCGTCACCGGACCTGAGCCCTGGGTCCTGGGCGGCTCAGGCTGAGGCATTGAAGCACTGTGGGTAGGGACCCTTTGGGCCAAAAACCAGGTCAGGAGAGTGGGTATGGCTGAACCCTGGCTAGCACCTTCCTGTACGGCCTCCCCACATCAAGGGGGCCTGAAACAGCCTTGACCAGACCCTCTGCACCTTCCCCTAAGTCCCAGCCTTCCTGTGACGTCCAGGACACCCCGCCTGCACATGCCCTGCCTTAGCGCCAGCACCCCTCTGACTCTCTGACCTGACCTCTCGGTCTGCACGGTCTGTACTCGCTCTCTCATTGACCTCATCCATCTCATGCTTGTGGCCCGGACCAGTCCCCGAACTCCAGCTTCCTGGAGATTCTTGCTCTGCATCCCCATTTGAACATCTTATAAGATCTCATGCTTACCCTGTTCAAGACCAGACACCTGCTCTTCCTGCCTCCATACCTGTCTCCTGACCAGTTTAGCAAATAGGAACCCCCTTCCTTGGCTTATCCTCCACTCCCCTCTGTTCACACGCCCACCAGATCCAGTAGGTGAGCCCACTGTCAATACTTTCAAAACATACCTGAGTCTAATCCGTTCTTTCCATGCCATGCCGTGCCATGGGAGACCCAGCTGCCACCACCTGCCAGGTGATGAGGCAGTGACCTCTGGCGGGTCCCTGTTCTTATTTGTGCCTGCCTGGAGTCCACCCCCCACATACCAGCAGCCGAGAGCCGGCTGAATACAGATCCCTCTGGTCTGACCTCATCTCCCAACTCCCTGCCTGGCCTTCACACTCCCATCTTGCCGCACCCCTGCAAGGCTGCACCCCGGCCAGCCTGGCTGCACCCTCCTCATCTTCTGCAGGTCATGTTCAAATAGTGGGTCCCAGTGAGGGGCCCTCTCCACTGAAAATGTCACACCTCCCTGACCTCTGGCTTCCCTTTCTCCTCCCTGCCTTATTTTTATTTTTTGCTTGAGCTTTATGTATTTCAGTCGGGCGTTTTGCCGATCGCTGACACGACATGTCCTATATTTTACTCGCACGTGCTTCATCACTTACAGCGTGCTGCTTCACCAAGTTACAGGCTCTGTGATGGCAGGGAGTTTGCCTCTGTCCCCAGGGGCCTGGCGCATGGTAGGTTCTCAGGAAATACTTAGTGAGGACGGGCTGACTCTGTGAAGTCCCCAGGAGGAGTCAGATGTGTGTCTCCGCAGGCTCTCCGTGCCTCGCAGGGGATTGTCAGTGTGACTGTGATTGCTGGGGCTGTGTTGGCCCAGAGGTGACCCCACACCCACCCCAGCACCGGGACATGGGAAAGACTCAGAGGCTGAGTGTAGGGATTCTGCTTCCCCCTCCCTCTTTTTTGCCCTATAAAGACTAAACCTGGAAATGGCTTGGGCCCACAGCTGCCTCCATCAGAGGGGCCTGGATCACCCCAGCCCTGCCTTTCTCTACTGAGTCTCTGTGTGTTTATCTTTGCGTTTATTTCTAATCCACAACCGCTCCCACTCAGAACTCATGTTCAGCTGTGTGGGTCACAACAGATGAGCTTCTGGGTTCCTGCAGAGCTTTGGTTGCAACCGCTGTCGCTGTCATTGTCGTGGCCAGTACTGGCTTCTGGCACTCCCAGGCGGGCTGCTTGGAGCCCCTCACTGTGGGTCCCTCACGTGGCTTACAGATGTCCTCGTGGCTGGGACCTCTTGCTCCCAAGTCTAAACCTGATCCTCCGGCTGTGAACTAGCCCCAGCGTTGGGGCCCTCGCTCTCCCCACTTCCACTACAGAATAAGCTCCCTCAGACCAGGCAGGAGGCCCTTCTGAAGGCTGCCTGGGCCTGGGCAAGGCCTTGGAGGAAAGGCTGGAGCAGGGCCTGCCTGGAGGTAGGGGAGGCATCTGGGGGCTGACCTGGGTCAGGGTTCTCCTAGCTGCCCCACCCCCTAAGGTCTGGTGAGTGTGTGAAAGTGGGGAAGGAGGGGCCGCTGGGTGGCGTGGTGGTTAGGGCGCTGGACCCCCACATGGCCGACCACAGTTCGAGTCCCGGACCTGGCAGCTTGCTTTCCCACTTTCTCTCTCTCTCTGTTCCTCTTTGATCAAATTAAAACAAACAAACAAACAAATTTTTTTAAAAAAAGTGTAAAAGACTAGCCCATAGCCCATACCTCCTCCCGGGGCTGCCTCACCCTGGGAGCTCTTCTCCCCACCCCCGGAGCCCCACGGTGTGGTTGCTTTTCAATCTTCACTCTGAGCTTGTGGGGGCCCCTCAGGTGGTCTTCCAGGCACAGGACTGGCTCTGCCCTGGGCAGCTTACCCTCTAGTGGAAGGACTGAGTCGGTGGGTAAAACCCAGGGAAGCCTGTGAC